>NC_049984.1:23476379-23488792 GCF_000003815.2 Branchiostoma floridae | reverse complement strand
GCGATGTCATGTGTATATGTCCAAACACCTGTGTGCGTGTGTGTGTGTGTGTGTGTGTGTGTGTGTGTGTGTGTGTGTGTGTGTACATGTGTGTTTGTGATATGTGCGTGCGTTTGTGTGTGTGTGTGTGTGTGCGTGTGCGTGCGTGCGTGTGAGGTTGTGTTTTTAGATGACCGGCAGCAGAACTGTAATACTTAACACAAGCAGCCTGTGTGTGTATATGCCTGTGTGTGTGTGTGTGTGTGTGTGTGTGTGTGTGTGTGTGTGTGTGTGTGTGTGTGTGTGTGTGTGTGTGTGTGTGTGTGCATGCGTGCGTGTGCGTGTGCGTCCCTGGATGCATAGGTTCTATTGAATTTAGTGTGTGTTGGTAGCGTAGGTCTTCATAAGACCTCGATATTGTTAGCTTTTAGACCCCCTAGCAATTTGTTATGGTATGTCAGCGAAACTTCCGCTTTTGATATCTAGAGTTCTAGACATGTTGTAGTGATTTTCTAAGTGGTAGATAGCTGTTTGGGCATAGAGTAAGTGACGTAGGTTTGGGCCCCCTAGCAACTGTTATGGAACTGCCTAGTGGCCAATTTTGTTTCAGAATTTGAAACTGCAGGAGTCGGTTTAACTTCAGACTTTGATTTCTTCCTACAGTTCTTCAAGATCGCCAGGAACAGGGTCATACAATGTGAGGCAGAGCCACAGTAGTGCTTAAACCACCATCACCATGTCTTCCGACGCTGACCGAGTCCTGTGCAGCAGTCTATCTCATTCTCAGCACCAACCGTTCAAAAACGCCGGCACACACTCGGCCTCCCTCCTCCGTACTCTCAACGAACTGCGTGAGTCAGAAATCCTAACAGACGTGTCCTTGGTAGCCGAGAACCAGACTTTTCACGTCCACAAGGTCGTCATGGCGTCCGCTTCGGACTACTTCAGGGCTATGTTCACTACAGACATGCGAGAGAAGGGACAACAGAGCATAGAACTCTACGGTGTCACCGCTAAAGGGCTGAGGTTAGTTATAGAGTACGTCTACACATCGGAGGTTCCCCTAGAAGAGGACAACGTCCGGGACGTTCTAGACGCCGCTAGCCACTTACAAGTTCTCCCCTTACTTGAAAAGTGTAAAAACTTCATGTTGACCAAACTCAGCTCGAACAATTGTTTAGCGATGGCTAGACTTGCCGAAGCGATGAATTTGGACAAGATCGAGGCATCGGCGAGAAAGTACTGCTTGCGTACGTTTGGACTTGTTGTGAAGACAAAGGACTTTCTAGAATTGCCAATAGAGAAGTTGCTGCCTCTTCTAGAGAGCGACGATGTGCTGGGATGTTCGGAGACTGGACTGTTCTTGGCTGCACTGAAGTGGTTGGAGCACGACCCCTGTCGGCAAGAACATGCAGCACAGGTGAGGAACTTTTGAACGATCGAACTAACGTTAGTACTGCTGAGTGATATTAAAGTTAGAATAAAAGTTAAACGGCGTGTTACCAGCTAGCTATCAGCCTGGGTACCATCATCCGAAGTAACTGCTGGCCCAATCTTTTCACTCCACAGTTAGAGAAGCAAGGAGGCTATATCGACCTTGCATTGACCCAGCGGTTACTATGGAGGATGGCACATAGGTGTATCTATTACTGCTGTCTTCAACAATGTACATTACTTAGAAAGGATGGCGTTTTATGTAGAACATGTGTTTCAAGGACAACGTTCGATTGAACAACCGATCATTGTAGACAACTCAAAACTTCCTTGATACAAATGTCCACTATTGTACTTGAAACGTTTTTTAAAAGTCTGCAATTTTTGTCTCCTATACACCACTATGACACATGCCCACGAGTTACGCTACCTTCCAGGTGATGTCCCGGGTGCGGTTCCCCCTCATGCCGCCAGGGGATCTGGTCCGGTACGTCCAAAGTCACGCCCTGTTCCAGACGGATGAGGACTGTAAGGCGCTACTGCTGGAGGCGTCCCGATACCACAACTCCACACTGATGCAGCCGGTACTGCAGTCCACACGTACACAGGTCCGGACCAGTCAACCCACCGTGCTGGTTATAGGTAAGGGAATTCGGTACTACCGTCCACACTACGGTACACAGGTCCGCACCAGTCAACCCACCGTGCTGGTTATAGGTAAGGGAATTAGGTACTACAGTCCACACGTACACAGGTCCGCACCAGTCAACCCACCGTGCTGGTTATAGGTAAGGGAATTCGGTACTACCGTCCACACTAACGGTACACAGGTCCGCACCAGTCAACCCACCGTGTTGTTTATAAGTAAGGGAGTTAGGTACTACAGTCCACACGTACACAGGTCCGCACCAGTCAACCCACCGTGCTGGTTATAGGTAAGGGAATTAGGTACTACAGTCCACACGTACACAGGTCCGCACCAGTCAACCCACCGTGCTGGTTATAGGTAAGGGAATTCGGTACTACCGTCCACACTACGGTACACAGGTCCGCACCAGTCAACCCACCGTGCTGGTTATAGGTAAGGGAATTAGGTACTACAGTCCACACGTACACAGGTCCGCACCAGTCAACCCGCCGTGCTGGTTATAGGTAAGGGATTTAGGTACTACAGTCCACACGTACACAGGTCCGCACCAGTCAACCCACCGTGCTGGTTATAGGTAAGGGATTTAGGTACTACAGTCCACACGTACACAGGTCCGCACCAGTCAACCCACCGTGCTGGTTATAGGTAAGGGATTTAGGTACTACAGTCCACACGTACACAGGTCCGCACCAGTCAACCCACCGTGCTGGTTATAGGTAAGGGAATTAGGTACTACAGTCCACACGTACACAGGTCCGCACCAGTCAACCTGCCGTGCTGGTTATAGGTAAGGGAATTAGGTACTACAGTCCACACGCACACAGGTCCGCACCAGTCAACCCACCGTGCTGGTTATAGGTAAGGGAATTCGGTACTACCGTCCACACTACGGTACACAGGTCCGCACCAGTCAACCCACCGTGCTGGTTATAGGTAAGGGAATTAGGTACTACAGTCCACACGTACACAGGTCCGCACCAGTCAACCCACCGTGCTGGTTATAGGTAAGGGAATTAGGTACTACAGTCCACACGTACACAGGTCCGCACCAGTCAACCCACCGTGCTGGTTATAGGTAAGGGAATTAGGTACTACCGTCCACACCAACGTACACAGGTCCGCACCAGTCAACCCACCGTGCTGGTTATAGGTAAGGGAATTAGGTACTACAGTCCACACGTACACAGGTCCGGACCAGTCAACCCACCGTGCTGGTTATAGGTAAGGGAATTAGGTACTACAGTCCACACGTACACAGGTCCGCACCAGTCAACCCACCGTGCTGGTTATAGGTAAGGGAATTAGGTACTACAGTCCACACGTACACAGGTCCGCACCAGTCAACCCACCGTGCTGGTTATAGGTAAGGGAATTAGGTACTACAGTCCACACGTACACAGGTCCGCACCAGTCAACCCACCGTGCTGGTTATAGGTAAGGGAATTAGGTACTACAGTCCACACGTACACAGGTCCGCACCAGTCAACCTGCCGTGCTGGTTATAGGTAAGGGAATTAGGTACTACAGTCCACACGTACACAGGTCCGCACCAGTCAACCTGCCGTGCTGGTTATAGGTAAGGGAATTAGGTACTACAGTCCACACGTACACAGGTCCGCACCAGTCAACCTGCCGTGCTGGTTATAGGTAAGGGAATTAGGTACTACAGTCCACACGTACACAGGTCCGCACCAGTCAACCCACCGTGCTGGTTATAGGTAAGGGATTTAGGTACTACAGTCCACACGTACACAGGTCCGGACCAGTCAACCCACAGTGCTGGTTATAGGTAAGGGAATCATATTAGGCTAACTTCACATTTTCACAAACGTGCCCGGCCGGGCAGCTAGTTTTCGGGAACAAAAAGTACGATATAAACGACAAGAAAACTCACAACATACCAAAATATTATTAATGATTCAACAGCATACTTTGTGCATATGTATTGACATAAAACTCGGAAGAGAGACCTGAGCCTTAGTTAGGCCTACGTCATATTTCCAAACCGGGTCCCGACCGGGGAGCTTACGGGAACGAAAAGTATGATATGACATAACGTCATAAAAAACACATGCACAACACTGCAAAAGACGTAAAGAGATCGAAAAGTGTAGATTTTTTACGCAAACATTTCTATTTGGATCAGTGACAGTTGATAACGTCAGCACTACCAAAAGCGACTGTCTGTATATAACGCCATTCTCCTACGCCGAGACACGTACATCCAACGGCGCTAGAAAACCGCCTTTTGTCGGTACTCTGCTATCTCAACCGTCACCCTTCAGTTCCTGTGTGCGTCGCCAAAAAACAGCTGTCAGCCAATCAGAGAATAGGCCTTTCAGTTTTCAGAAGTTGTCTCGCATATAATATATAAGGGTAAGCTCATTAATATTTATAAGCAGGGCGGTCAGGAATTGATGGTGACGGTTGAGATAGCAGAGTACAGACAAGAGGCGGTTTGCTGGCGCCGTTGGATGTCTCTGCGTAGGAGATTGCGATGTTATAACGCAAAGCTTAAGATGTACGAACAAAAAATTAATGACAATGGGTTTTGTAGGTGGGACAAGAATGCTGTCCAACGGCGGAGTGGACGCGTCCAAAGACGTCCTATGTCACGACCCAAAGACGAACAAGTGGAACAAGCTGACCGAACTCAGCGGAAAGCGGAGCCACCATTCCGTAGCCGTGCTCGGGAATTTCTTGTACGTGGCCGGGGGACAGGAGAGGTGGCCTGGACCGAGAAACGGCAAGAAGAAACCACAGAGCTCAGTTGTAAGGTAAGCTACGTATCCTTTCTTTCGTATCTAGTCTTTTCGAGTTTTTATTCTTGTATGTGCTAGCTTTTCTACTCATCACTTTTGTTTCTTATTATGAGTTCTGATTTTAGTTTGACCTAAAAGCTCCTTGGCTTTGGTACGTCAAATAGCAGTTACTCAAGCAACTGGATATGATTTTTGAAACTGGAATTTTAATTAAAAGTATGCTTGGGCGTAATGCATAAATAACGTACCACAAATTTACAGATATTGTTATAAATGAAATAATCAGATGGCTGCATGTTTATTATTAGAATTATTGTAAATAAAGATTCAGTTTTTTTACATTCAGTTTCAAAATGTTTTCAAAATATCTGAATGGTTAGATTCAAATTGTTACGTTTTTTAAAATTAATACCGTTGTGACGAAGATATTTCTTTAATCAAAATAATTGAGACTTAGAAGTACAAATAGTTAAAATCCCTTTCTTGGCAAAGTTGTACGAGGGGTGATCAATATGTTCTCGGCCTAACCCAGAAATAATAAGCACAACTCAAATTTTGAGGCACAACTTTATAGTATGAAGCCTTTTATCAATATCCTCCAAATTACAAATCATTGGAGTCATTACTTTCCAGGCATTCGTTTTATGCAAATTAGAAGGTAAGTGGCGAGAAAAAGAAGGGTGAAGTGTGATCAGACAATTTGACCCGCACACCTCAGGTTTCAGATCAATTGTCCACTTTTTTTTCGTTATCCCTTACCTAACGTTACTGGGTGTCACCTGCAACGTAATGATCACAATGATTTGAATTTTGGTACACATTTATATAAGATTTTATACAAGTACGTGGGATTATCAATAAGTCCTCGGTTTTGCGGAGAAATAATAAGCACAGCTCAGATTTCGAAGCATAGATGTCAAGTATAACGTCTTATATAAATCTGTACCAAAATTCAAATTATTGTGATCATTACTTTGCAGGCGACAGTCGCGACACCCAGTAATGTTAGGTAAGGGAGAACGGAAAAAATGGGACAATTGACCTGACCTGAGGTGTGCGATCGAACTTGTGCTGCTGGAAGTCAGACACCCAATTCTTTTTGCCTGAAATAGGAGGAGAATGATTATCAAACATTTTGACAATGTCTTTTGTTAATTTACGGCATGGGGAACTCGACCCACACATGTCTGATCACAATTCACACCACTTTTTTCTCGCCACTTACCTTCTAATTTGCATAAAACGAATGCCTGGAAAGTAATGACTCCAATGATTTGTAATTTGGAGGATATTGATAAAAGGCTTCATACTATAAAGTTGTGCCTCAAAATTTGAGTTGTGCTTATTATTTCTGAGTTAGGCCGAGAACTTATTGATCACCCCTCGTACGTCCTTGATTTTTCTTCAGCTGTACGTTTAGATCTGACCAAAAGGCTTACGTCACTTTATTTCGTTTGTGTAAGTTATGATGATTCTATTATTGTGTTTTATCCTCAGGTATGACCCGGTACATGACAAGTGGTTCAAAATCTCAAGTATGAATCAATCTAGGATGTCTTTCTTTCTCGGTGCTTCGGTGTTCGGTCGTCTGTTCGCCGTCGGAGGCATCGGGCCCGACGGTCGGGTAGCCTCGGCGGAGTCGTACGATCCGGAAACTAACGAGTGGTCCTTCGTCAACCCCATCGGCGAACCTCGAAGCGGACATGCAGGGGCCGAACTCAGGGGGAAATTGTAAGTACAATGTCACTTATAAATGTTTATCCAAACATTCTTCCCTTTTGTACCTTAAGCTCTAAATCAAATACAAATTCATCCTTTTTACAGTTAGAATGATAGTGCTGTCTTTCTTTCTTTCTTTCTTTCTTTCCTTCTTTTTTCTTTTTTTCTTTCTTTCTTTCTTTCTTTCTCTTTCTCTTTCTTTTTTTCTTTCTTACCTTACATCCTCTCTTGATTTCTTTCCTTTTCTTTTCTTTCTTGCCTTCTCTCTTCCCTTTTTCTTCTTTTCATTATTTTTTACTTTCTTACTTTCTCTTTCCTTCCATCCATCCTTCTTTCGTCCTTTCTTTCTTTCTGTCAACCGAGAATCCTTATGATGCATTCATTGTCCTTTTTCTCATAGTTGTTTTGTATACCGTTGTTGTGATCTATAGGTACATCAGTGGAGGAGGCACCGAGTCCATGGGCGTAGAAAACACCGTTCTAGTCTACGACCCGTCCGACGACGACTGGGCGGACAGAGCCTCCATGTACGCGCCTCGCGACGGTCACCAGATGGTGTCTCTACGGGACCGCCTCTTCGTCTTCGGCGGCGTCCACTACAACGGGCACGGACAGCTCATCCACGTGCACCGAACCGAGTGTTACGATCCAGACTTAGACCAATGGACGAACGTTAAGATGATGCCGTTTCCGCAGTGTTACGCCGGAGCGGCTGTGGCGAAGCATCACATTTTCGTGGTCGGGGGTTTCTCCTGGTTGAAGAGAAAGTGTAGTAAGAGTGTGCAACAGTACGACGCTTTACACGACAACTGGGTGAAGTGTCCTGATCTTCCGGAGTTCATGGACGGAGTGGCCTGTGCCACTTTGTTTATACCGTCCAACAGAAAACCAAGTAGTACCTGGTGATATACATATTGTAATGTAATTATTATGGAAAACATTTCCGAATCAAGATAATAGACTTTGAGAATTTTAGACCATGGCAGTCCTCTAATCTTCTTCAAGATAACGGAGGACCCTATGTTAGCATGGAAGTTCATCTGTGTTGGTAAATGGCAGCACGAACTTTATCAAACCGACTCTTCAAATAAAATGGGGCTTACCCAAATTCCGGAACGCGACGTTAGAGCCAAGTGACTGCAGCAACGGGTCGTAGCTGCCAGATAACCTGTGTCGCCCCCCGGTCAATACAGACCCCAAATCTGACGTGTCCGAGTTTGAACAGTGACCGGGGGGGGGGTGATATACTAGTAGGTTATCTGCCACTAACGGCCCGTAGTTGCAATCACGTGACTCCAATGTGATGTTCCGGAAGTAGCAGTAGACGAGATAAATCCCAACTATATTATATTACATTGTCACTTGATGATCAATATCATCAGTCACGTGACAAGAGAACTCCAAGATATAAAGAGACAAGGCGCATCTCGAAACCCTCCCAAGACGCTAAATGTTTTTATGTGGGATGTTTGAATATTTCGTCAAAAGTAAATGCCAATGCGTTTGAAGCGTTTAAAGCTTCATGTGGACCCGATTGCTTAGAGCGCGTCATCTCACTGTAGTGAGGGTCAAAGGTCGTCTAAAGTCGGTGCTGTCCCCCAGTGTAGATTATGTCGAAGTTTATGCAATGTCCACGTGACTCTATGTATCAATTTTGATTAGAAATGATTCAACTTTGTACCCTAAGACTCACGGTACTTTATTAGAAAATAAAGTATAATGTACTTACATTTCATATTATGTTCTCGACTTTTACTGACTTTAGACCACAACAAGTAAATGTTATAAGTGGTATCCTCCACAGACTCCAAGATTTTTGCCTGTTAAGAGTCGACAAAAACTGATCAACAAAGTCAACAACTGGTCAACAAAGACTCAGCAAATACTGAAATGGGAAACTTTTCTTTATATTCTACTTGGACGGAGAAGTTATGACACCAGTGTCAGTGAGGTAGTCAAGAATTAAAATTTTTTGAGTGAAGTTGAACCAGTGACACGGTTTACAAGGAAGAGGAAAATAGAAGAGGAAAATGCCCCATACGCATGCACTGTGCAGGGACAGATGTGTTTACTTGTATGGGTGTTCAGCACCAAGGGCGCATGGTGTTGGGCGTCAGGGACGGGTTTGTTTACCCAAGGTGTTCAGCACCAAGGACAGGTTTATTTCCTTATGAAGACAATGAGTGAATGCAGGAACCACTTGAGCCCTGTTGACCGTAACAACAAGCCCTGTTGACCGTAAGCAAGAAAAACCTGGCACACTAGCCAAGGCTATCAAGCATGGTTCGCAACCTTGGTATCAATCAGAGTCTAGCTGAGAATTCGGGAAAAACAATCAGAGGAGCACATCAGATCTAGAGTAGAATGGATGCATGTTATTTACCAACGGTGCCTCTTCAACAACAAGCTTGAGGTCACGGGTTGAAACAACAAATTGTCTCACTAAAGCCTGTCACGTCACGGTTTCAGACGAATTCCTCACGGTCTCACAGTGCCTCCTAGTGATCAGAGAGCGAAATGCAGATCATTCGTAGACAATTGGTAATGGAAGAGAAACTTGAAGTTGATAGGCTAAAGCAGATCAGAGTAACGTTATATCTCTGTCATCCTGTTAGTAGCTTTTCCGTAAAAGGATGATCATGGGAATTGAGTGAAAATTTGCAATTTCGCCTTGATAGGAAAATCTTGTTAAAAGTACAAAATTTTCTGTTATTTCAATCATTTTCACTGTGAACCCATTTTACGGCTAAACAGTTTACGACAGCACTCCCGTGTTTTACGACAGTTTAATACGTTACTGCTCCTGCGCACTAAATCGTGACGTAGTTCTCATGTAACCACCATTTTGACGACCTCGCCGGTAACGTAGACTATGTGGAGCAGTGTGGTCCGTAGCGCCGGTCTGGCGCCGTACCTGACCGCCACATCGCAGTGTGTGGCGTCTCAGCTACGGCCTCTCATCCCAGCGGTCGCCTTGAAGGCGGACTCGGTCCTGGTACCGCCACCGGTCGAGCCCCAGACGAGTTCTACCCTGGCCAAGACGCTACCCCGGTCTGCGTTACGAGTGACCTCTGGTGTTCACGGTAAGAACATCCGTGGTAAAATTACGGCCTTATGTGTAGATCTAGAACTGGAATAAACCTGTATTGAACGAGAAAAAGGCTATTGATTACAATTCAAGAGTCTCAGGACATATATACAGCTACACGGAAAGCTACCAAGGGTTGCGCAGTTGTTATTCCCTGCCCCCCCCCCCTCCCACCATATTTGACACTGCTTATCGTTATACAACCTATACTTGAATAACGCTTTCAGTTTATGTAGAATATTTGGTGTGTCCCCAAGTCTGTGTCCAATGTGGTCTGATACAGTAAGTGGCGTCAGTGTGGCGTAATGGTAGGGTGTTTGACCTAGACCTGGGTTTGAATCCCCGGACATGCCCCGTCGAAGTTATGCCCATGAGAAAGGTTTTAAGCATTGCTTATCTGAGGTGGAAATGAGCACCTAGCTTTGGTTAAGGGTGCCCCTCGGCCTGGAATAGGACGTTAATTGGAGGTCCTGTGTTTGAGGAGAGCCACACCTAGAGCACATATAAAGAACCACAGTTATTGAATTGAAAAGAGCACAGTTCCATCCTGTTGTGAGTGGATGGAATAAATCTGTACAGATATGCAGCTTGTGCTGTTCAGTACAAATCTGGTGTTTAGGGCTATGAAGTGGTCATACCGGGTACCATGTAATAGTACTACAAACAAAACAATACTGAGTTGCTGTATCATTTGAACCCTGCAAAGCAGCAGCCTAAGAACTAGATACCACATGACATGTAACCAGACCATAAAATGTCCTTATTCCTTTTTTCTAATCTTTGATTTTTTTTCCTTTCCCTCAGGGCCAGGCCAGGTGCGGTTTGCCCACAGCGATATCACCGTGCCAGACTTCAATGACTATCGTCGCCGTGATGCTCAGGACCCCAACAAACCCGCCGTGAGCAGCGACGTCTCCCGCAAGGCTTTCTCCTACATGTTGGTTGGTGGCTGTGCGGTCACCTGCGCCTACGCTGCCAAGAACGTCGTACAAGATCTCGTTACCACCATGAGCGCGTCCGCTGACGTGTTAGCGTTGGCCAAGATCGAGGTCAAGCTGGCCGAAATCCCTGAGGGGAAGAGCGTGACCATCAAGTGGCGCGGGAAACCGCTCTTCGTCCGCCACCGCACGGAAGAAGAAGTCAACGAGGTGCGTGCGGTGGATCACAACACCCTGAGAGATCCGGAGCCCGACGAGATTCGCGTGCAGAAACCGGAGTGGTTGGTTCTGATCGGCGTCTGCACGCATCTCGGCTGCGTGCCCATCGCCAACGCGGGCGACTACGGAGGCTACTACTGCCCGTGCCACGGCTCACACTACGACGCGTCGGGGAGGCTAAGGAAAGGCCCCGCCCCATACAATCTCGAAGTTCCAGAATACACGTTCCCCGATGAAGAAACACTTATTGTAGGTTAACGAAGAAATGTTCAAGTTTGATACATGTACAGAAATATATTAATCATTTCAACAGTACTGTTAACATATGACAGCTTTTAAGGTCCTACTGATGGTAGTTTATTGCCCATATGGAAGTCATTTACAAAGATTGCCAAGTAGTTACATGTGTATTTTAAAAGGACATAAAACTGGATGTCTGAACCATCTTGTTTGTGATCACTGAATAAACCGTTGGCTGTGTGAAATGGTTACCTGTGTGCGTGCTTCATTCTGTTGGTATTACAAATGTAGTAAGTATACAGTGTATGTAGTAATGAGAAGTGTAGTAATGGTATATTAGGTCATGTTGATTTGATTGTGTGAATGAAAACCTCTAAGATTAAGAACCCTGAACCTGATGTGTGCCCCCCACCCCACCCTACCCTGAAATAAAAATATTGGCAAACAAGTTATTTCATTGTGAAATCTAATCGGTCGATCTTTCTGTCATATGCAGGAAAATTCTGTTGAAGGAATTGTTGGCTAGATTTATAGAGCCCTAATGCACACTGGCTCTAGGTGTGAGTAAGTTTCAGGTGATAATTTCACTTTGTAAACATGTACAATTGTTTATTACAAACATTTCACCACCATCTAGTATGTTTACTTCTGATAACAAAACATATTGTTATACATGTAACTCTTCACATCAGGCTTTTAGCCAGGCATGCGTCAACGCGTCATCTGGACGCCCTTTTCTTAGAATAACAAGAAATTTGATGCCCCTGGACGCCCTATGCTGGGGAGAAAATCCTCTGACAAGCATGAAATTCTGATTGACCAGGGATGCTACCAGGTCATATGTGGTCACAGTCTTCTACTGTGACCTCTGGAACAGTATTTTTGCCTTTTGGGATACCTAAGAATGCACTGTTTTAACTTAAAATCATCAAAAACTCTGCACCATGCAAGGTGGATGCCCCCAGACCCCCATACAATAGTCACTTAGCGCGACTCACAAATAAGTTTGGACGCCCTCTTATAAAATCCTAGCTAAAAGCCTGCTTCACATGCACTGACATCTTCTTCAGCAGCCTGAATTTTTTTCAACAGACTTGTACTAACAACCATATTTTCTCAATTAAAGCCTCTATATATAATGTCTTTGATTAAAATATGCACATTTTAAACCTTTCAAATGATGCTGCAAGTTGTTGCAAAAGTTGGGGTTTGAACGTAATTTGCGTTTTTTCATAAATAGGAAAAGGACGTCAAATAGAGCAAGGTTGCTACTCTTTTAGGAAGAATGGAAAACTAAACACATATTAGTTTTTGTGTACAACATTTCTATCTTGAGTGATTTTGCAACTTGCTGTAGGAATTTTTTTTTTCATTTTATGTTCAAA
>NC_049984.1:23433936-23476279 GCF_000003815.2 Branchiostoma floridae | reverse complement strand
GTGAATCCCGGTGTGTATGGCAATTGGATGCAATACTTTAATCAAGAAAATACGGTATCAAACTGGCATTACCAAATAGTAGTCGATTCCTGCTGATTTGCTTAGACACTAAAGGGTCCACAGAGTTAACCTGTTTCACAGCCTCTTAGGCTGGTGCAGTAACTGTTACAAACATATAGCCTTGTCCCTGTTACAGACATTGGTGCATGCCCGTTGGGTATGTATACCTGGCACATTAGAAAGTAGGGGTGGGTACCGGTACAGTGTACATTTGTAAGTTCTCACATACTGAATCAGGTTCAGGTCCGGACCTGATCCTCTGGAACTGAACCGGACCTGGACCTGAATTTTCTGTTAGAATCCCTATTAGAAAGAGTGGGCAGGACCACTGCAACTTGTCCAGCGTCTTTTAACAAAGTTGGCATTCAAATATATGGCATTGTGCAGGAGTGGGTGGTCATCCCTAATCTCCAAGCAGATCTTGCAGTGGCATAAGATAGTATCATAAACTGGGGAAGGAGTTTAGCCAGCATCCACTACGGAATACAATTCCTCTCTGCCGGCTAAACTCCATCCCCAGCTTATGATACTATCTTATTCAACTGCCAGATCTGCTTGGAGATTAGCTGATCCCCTGCATTGTGAGGTATGTATTATGTATATTCCGGTCAAAACAAAACTGCAAGTCATTTCATCATATACAGTATCCTGGACCAAAGTTGCACTGCAATTGCCAACAGGCAAACAATAGGACCTGAGTTTTTGGCTGATCAAGTCGTCTTTGTCAAGCCAGTGAACAATCCACTGCTTCTGTGATGTCACGTTTTGCAGAACAGTTGTGAGCAGTGGATCATATGTTACACAATGTCTATGTCTCTGTCAAGGGATGGTTGTAAATACATTACCTACTTATGATCCACTGCTCATTGAGTCACATGTTCTGTTTATTCATTTAACCAGGGGTCTTTTCAATGTACTCTGGGTGAAAATCACTGTCTCACTATGATCCAAAATGACTCAGAATCTATACCAACACAGATGAACTTTCATGTTATGTGCTTTTATGACTACTGATAGTAGCGAACATTTTTTTTACCATGCTTCGTAAAGCATGATCTCCAAGCAGATTCTACGGTAGCATAAGATAGTATCAAAAGCTGGCAGATCTAGAGGAGTGAAGCCGGCCTTGGAGCGTGTTTGGCTGCAGTACGGCTTCACTCCTCTGGCAACTTATGATACTATCTTATGCTACCGTATGATCTGCTTGAAGATTAGGTAAAGCTAGCGGTGCTTAGAAAAGTGGACGCAAGCTTGTAGTGGTAGTATAATACAACAATGATTATTTTTCATTGTATATTATGAACCAATATGTAAATGCGCAAGGCTTCTAGCTTGCCTATTCTACACACACCCGACATGGGACAACAAATATTTATGTTTTGAAACTTCAAAAGATTTCCATCGAGACTGACAAGTAACCGTAGCTTACTTGCTATCACAATAGCTTCCAAATATCCTCTACAGTAACTTCATACACATCTCTGCATGGATTTCTTTATACGAATATATCATTATAAGTTCCAAAACATTGCTACAATACAGTCCCACAGAAACATCAAATCCGTAGGCATTTTCTTGCACTGAAAACAAATCTCGTTTCTTATCCGAACACAGAAGTAACTGCTTTAAGAGTGTTGCACAGCTTAGTAGATCAGAGCGTGTAGGTGGCAGAGGATGAGTTCATAGCATTGTAGATGTAGGTGTTGTTGAAGGGCACAAACTGCTTGGTCACCAGTTTGATGACTTCTTGAGCTGCAGCTCCTGTAGTAGTAGTCAAGAACAAAATCAAATTATCACAACAAAATTATTAGAGGAACATTGGAGAAAAGAAAATGACCAAAAGCATCCTCCTACGCATGGACATCCAACGGCGAAACCGCCTGTCTGGATGTATCCTGCTTTTTCAACTGTCACCCTGTGGGCATCGCCACAAACCCTGTGGGCGTCGCCACAAACCAGCCAATCAAAGAATACTGTAATTCCTGATTTTTTCAATGTACTGTTATGTTCACAGTTTTCACGGTGACGACTGTAACGTGAACTTATCATTACCGATAAAAAATAATTCACAGACTTTTTTCATGCGCACTTGCCTCGACAGTGAACATTTAGTTCCGAGAACAAGTTCAATTTTCTCAGACCGTGAAAGTTTGGTGCCGTGAAGATAAAGTAAATTACAGTAGGTCTTTCAGTTTTCAAAAGGGATCTCTCATATATAAGGGTAAGCTCATTAATATTTATATAAAGCAGGGCAGTCAGGAACTAAGGGTGACGAGTGAGAAAGCAGGGTACATCCAGACAGGTGGTTTTGCCATTGGATGTCCCTGTGTAGGAGGATGGACAAAAGAGACTCGGCAGGCATAATAGGTTTAGTCTGGGTACCATCCGGGTAGAATTCGCTCCTATGTTCGCTTCTTCTACCCATCTGGGGACCTGTATATTCAAACCTTTAGGTGGTTACGTCAGTTAATGAGCAAATAAAGGAATACTATTAGGTTCTAGATTCAATGACAACAGGCCCCACCACAAGCTGATGGAGGCCATTTCAAGTGTTGGAACACCTGTTCCAACCCATTCCTTAATTCGCTCTTCTATAGGGACCAATCAGCGCCCAAAATTTGGACGATTCCAGACGATAGAGATGTCAAGGTTCCCAGATGGAACAGCAGAGAAGCAACTGTTAGACTATAAAAGTTGTACATAATACTAAATTGTAGGTTTGGATTCTGGGCTAAAATGGCACCATGGATTTACAGTGAAGGTTTACAAAATATGAATTTCGTAGCATGGTAAAATTTGATAGCTCATCACATTGACAGATTACTTTGTCCTTACCTCCCATGAAGGCAGCTACTGAGTGGAGTTCGGACCCTCCGTATCTGCACCTGTGGTGGGAAAACATGCAGAATATGTTGACATGGGAATTGATCACGTTACAAGTTTTTATCAATAGAGGACACCAAATTTTTTCAACTTTTGGCCCATTTTGATTTGTTTCTATTATGATGGGAATGTCAGTTGAGGCGATCCGACCTGCGGTTGGGCTGGTAACTCTTGTGATACAGAATGCATCATTTTGTTTATCATCATCAACATGTACAGGTAAACTACAACTATAACATCACTTCATCAATGGCTTTAGTATACAGGTAAGATATAAAGAAGAAGACTCACATTTCATGTACATATTCATCCTTGATATAAGGGCTGAGACTCCACTCCTGTAACAGCCCACACATGCATGCCTATAGGAATAAGAAATGATAATAAGATGTAAAAATTATATTAGAATCAGTACTGTATTTAGGATATGTAAAACTATACCAGCAAAAATGATCTAAAACCAGTTAAGCTCACTGAAGAGCTATTTTTCAACTGGTTGTGACAGACTTAAATCTCGCTTATAGCAGCCCGCCCAACATCCGCCGGCCCCCTAGAGGGGCCAGTTACAGCCCTGGACAGCGGGAGTTTGCGTTACACAGACTAGTGACAGAGAAGACAATAGCAATATTGTACAGTATTAAATTTCACTAGCTCTTTTTGACAAGCACAATGAACAATGGACCATGGCTTAACGTCCTGTCCTAAGAAACTTCCAGTAGCATGCAAGTCGGGTGAGCGACACAGCCGGAATTCAACTCATTGCTCCTTGGTCTAGAGGCAGAACTGCACTGGACTATGCACGCTACATACAGCTGTAGAAGCCAAATTCAATGTATCTTTTTATCAATCTAGAAGAATAACTGTCATTTACTAGATTTAGATGTGGTGCTGATAAATATTTCATATTATGTCGCCAACATATTTATGGTCTAATGATTAGATATTGTTTTCAGCTTTCTCAAGAAAAACTAGAGTTCCACGAACACACACCTTTGCCAAATAAACCAGGTTTGTTATGTAGAATGATGTCTGTAGACAAATGCGTTACTCATTTCATTTTCTTTATAATTATATGCTTAGAGTTGGTTTATAAAATTTCGGCATTGATTATGCAAATTAGATCCCAAGTTACAATTAATTGATATCAAATTGTATCATGATCATGATGATCCTTTGATCCATTCTTGACTTATTCTCTTTCAAAGTCTTTAAATACACCTCTTGCTCTCTTCCCTCTTTCTCAGTTACATATGTGACAACTTTGATGAAAGTACTATAATGGAATGTAGTGAATTTGTAAAATATCCTCATTAATTATGCAAATTAGCTGATGATTTGCATAATTGGTATCTTATTATGTAGGTCTTCACTTACGCTACCTACATACCAAAAAACATGATGATCCGTCAACATGTTCATATTTTCTCATTAATTATGCAAATGAGGCCATAATTTGCATAATTGATATCTATCAACATTTCTCTCCTTCCCAGCTACATACAATGTATGTGACAAGTTTGAAAGTCCTATCATGGAATGCAGTGGATTTATAAATTTTCCTCATTAATTATGCAAATTAGCTGTTGATTTGCATAATTAGTATACCATTATGTAAGTCATCACTCATTCTATCTACATACCAAAAATCATGACGATCCGTCAGCACGTTGTAGAGTTATTCTCGTCCAAAGTTTGAAAGGAAACCGGCGCCTGCAGTTCCAAAAAAGCCGCTAGGGGGCCCAAACTCACAGCACTTACTCTCTGCCTCAAGGGCTATCTACCACTCAAAAATCATGATCACAGCATGATCACAACAGGAGATATCAAAAATTGAGGTTCTGCTGCAGTACCTTAGCAAGCCGCTAGGGGACCCATTATCGAACTTGACCTTCGTTTTCCCAACCCCTACCCAACTACCAAATATTATCGGGATCCATCCAAGACTTCTTGAGTTATGCTGTTAACACACAGACAGACAGACAGACAGACACACAGACTCACAAGCCCAAAACATAACCTTAGCCATTCTGGCAAAGGTAAAAATGGTCAGGTGTGCATGAAGAATTTTGTTGACTCACCTTCAGTTTAGGGATATCAGCTTCAACTTGATCATCATAGTAACCTATCAAAAGACCAGAATGTTAAATTGAGTTCCACGATCTCATACTTGCATCAAATATTAACCTTTTTGAGAGACAAATCATGATTCTACAGGATTAAGCAAATAACATCCTCGTTTGCATAACTAATATCAGTTAATCATTGTCTATACCCAAATAATACAAGTTGTTCAATGTATTAAAGTCTTATCTTAGATAAGAAAGCTATTAGTAATTGTAGCATTCAATGTTGACAACTAATCATCATTTTATCATCACTCTATCTTATAGTCTCTCACAAAAACAGAAACAGTCAAGGCATCAGTTACATTATAGTTAGTGGTGCATAGACGGTGCATAGGGCAATGCGCATCTCTGTTTCAGTAGCCCTGGGCCACACAATGTTTGTGCAATTACTAAAGCAGGGGGTTAGTCCACTTAGTAGTGGTGTGTGTGTTCAACTACCAATCTCTCTCTTTCCCAAATGCTGAGTGCTGACCAGAGATAGTAGCATGTACCATTTCTTCCAAGTCTTTGGTATGACTCGGATGGGGATCAAACTAACGACCTATTGAATTCATGGCAAACACTCTCATCAATTGCACCAGATTTTCAGTCAAGGTACACAATGTATTAAGAACACAGAAATGTCCAGAGATTTCCACCTATATCTCACCTGGATATCTGCCGTATTGCTGTTGGAACTTGTCCACAGCCCTCAGCATGATATACAGGGTGATCTCACTGTCTGGGTTCTCCAACTGCACACCTGGAGAATATACAGGAATAGACTTAATATATATCATTCACCTGTCCTAAAGGACAATATCCCTACCTGCCACATAAATCAGAGCTTGAAAAATTTTTGTCCTCTGTGTACTGTCAGGTTTCACTTTTGGTGTGACTGGCTGGAAGTGAGCGGGAAAATGGTGTCAATCACATTTGGGTCAGCTTTGTGAGAGT
The DNA here is from genome assembly GCF_000003815.2 of Branchiostoma floridae. Taxonomy (NCBI): domain Eukaryota; kingdom Metazoa; phylum Chordata; class Leptocardii; order Amphioxiformes; family Branchiostomatidae; genus Branchiostoma; species Branchiostoma floridae. The sequence continues at coordinate 23,470,274 of NC_049984.1, read as the reverse complement.
GACAGAAAGTAAAGCTCAGAAGTGGTAGAACTAGTCATTTTTTCAGACATGATAGAGTAGGTCATGAGATCAGTAGAAGAGCCTGCTAGTATGGGGAGGTATGGGTTTTGGTCTGTTTGTGGTAACGTTATATTTAGCAGTTGTAAATTTTCCATTATATAGTTATTTCTGTTTCTAAAGAAAGTGTGATGAGAAAAAAGGGAAAAAGTCTGAATTTATATAACGAAATTTACCCATTTCATTCACACAGGCCTTCTCTGGGTTGTACTCTTCTTCCAATGATCGAGTCCTCACCACTCTCAAGAAAGCTGCATTCCGGCCTGCATGGATGGATGTAATGATACATGTAGTCTGGTTAAATAAAAAATATGAATATGCTTTAAATTTCATTTCTTTATTTGAGTATTAAAAAAATCACACAAAATTACAAACTAAACCGAAACAGCACAGATTGTCTACTCACAAAATAACCTTATGGCCTCTTCTGAAATGCAGTGTGACGGCTGTATGGGAAGGCAAAAAATACGAAAGTATCACTGAAATGATACATCGTGATAATTGTTAGAATGAAGGTGGTCACTGCTAACAGATGATTGGGACTGTTTGTTAGCAGCAACACCTATCTGCAGTGTATGTAAAATACCCAGTCAGTATTGCCTTGAGGAAGGTGACAGATGGTTACCAAAACATTGTCTGTTATTCAGTCTGTAAATGCAGAAATGTTTGCGATGGTTTTATGTTCGCAGTTTTCACTGTGGCCACTTCACCACAAACTTAAAACCAGTGGCGAACATTCTTTTCATAATAGTTTTTGCCTACAGTCTATATGATGTTACCGCAAACACTCCATTTTCCCGCTACCGCGAAAGTAAATCCCTTGAACTTAAATGCCTTACAGTATACAAAATATACAAAATTAAACCATTTGTCTCAATGGTACTGTGTAATGACTCAGCTTAATGATACTTTGTGAAGAAATGACTGGAGCATTGACTTATCACACATCATCTTAATCTTACATTGGGTACAAAAGCTTACCCTTCCAATGGAAGACAAGATCTGAGTAACTCTGGAGGCCACCACTGAAGCATCCTGTTTAGCCTGGTCCCTGTAGCTGTAAAATATGCAAGAACGACAACTCTTATTCATCATTGAAGCTAAATCTACATGACTTATTATCAGTACAAAATTTCGGAAATAACAAAACTAAACTGAAGAAAACACAGTCTGGTGCTTTATCTTGAAATTTGCAACACCAGTAAGGAGCACCCCCTAGCAACACTTCTCAGAAGTACAGCTCTTGCTCCTGCCTTCAAAGTTGTTTGCTTTGGTCCACTCTCAACAGAAACTATAGCGTTATACATAATTGTATACTCCAGTGAGCAGTGACTGTTGGAAGGTGACCAAAGCTAACAAGGCTACATGCATTGGACAACATACAATGCATGCAGGGTACAGGTTGAATCTTGACTGGGACAACATATTTCCATGTATGGTATGCAAGGGTCACGTTTATAAACATTAACTTACATGTTTTGAAGTTGGATGTACCGCTCAGAGTCTGCAAACATGTCTGGAATGGCCCCTCTAACTGGGAGGGCTCCTGAGAGAAAATGTGTACAAAAGTCATTGAATTTTTCAAACTGAGTGTCAACTTTTACCATATGAACTGACAACTTGTAAAATGTTAGTGCAGATAATTAACATTCATTACAAATTATAGCCAGTCTGCACACAATTTTGTAGTTTAATCTGACAAAATAGGAGAAGACACAAGCAAGTAAGACTTCTAGGAAACAAAACAAGTCTTACCCTTCCCTTCATTTTCTGCAAACTCTTTCAATGCTTTTGTCATCACAAAAAAGTCTGAGCTCTGCAAAAAGAGTTGAGAATGTTTTTAGGTACATGTAAGTTTCATGACAAAAACATAACTGCAAAAACTCAATCAAACAGTCTACCGAAAACACCACCTCCCCATGAATTAGTAGCCTCTTCCATTGACTCCATGACCTGGACTGTCATGTCCGATTAATGACTAGTTCTACCATCTATGAACTGCACTTCCTGCCAATCTGGCAAGTCCAAACTTTGTGGTCATCTTCCCACTTACTTCCTGGCACTCTACTGACAGTACACACACAAAAAAATATCATGCAAATAGATGTACCAAACACAAAGATTGCATGCACAGAGTCAATCTCTTTGGGTTTGGTCTGGTTACTAATAGAAAAAATGGTTTCCACAAACTGTATACTTTAAGCAATTCTTTTACAAACTTCTTTAAGAGTCAGATGAAGTTTTTCACATACCTCTGCATTAAGGTTCCTGCAGCCTTCATCCTCAAATAAGGTCTGGATCTCACTGGGAATCTGTGAGCAAAACATGGGGGTTATCACAGATGGATGTGTTTGTGTTCGTGCAAAGAGGTTATATATAAACCTCCTTGGTCTGTGTGTGCTTATTTCAAACTTTGTTTATTCATGAAAAGCCCACCTTTTGCATGAGGAAATGGGTATGAGTCACACAAAATAACAATATTACACAGTCATACAGATAACATTAACAGTTACGTATATCTGAATCATTTAATTGATAATATTTTCTGTCAAAGATTTTGAAGTCAAATAGGACTGGTATATCGGTCTGGTGATTCTCTTGCCAAGTCAAACACATTTAAAAAAAATCATAGCATTCTGTTGAGCAGTAATACAACATGCATGATGGTTTTCCGCTAGCTAGTAATTGCAATTGAACTTCTCCACAGCTCATATACTTTAGCCAAGCACACCATTGGTTAACCCTAATTTTTTCTCAAAAAGTATGTTGGGTTCTAGTATAATGAATATACACGTAACTGTTGAAGATACTGTGGATTTCTACAAGGTGAAGACACTGGATTCCGAACAGGATTACTTTCTCAGGGGAGTGAAAGAGGCCTTCTATATCAGAGGCCATCAACCCTCAACCAAGACGGAGGCTGATACAGACTACCGATTACCTTTGACCCTTTGCTGACATCACACTTCCGGTCTGTATTTGTGACATACATGTAAGCTTTGGGTCATTACAACTTAAAAAAGATCAGAGGACTGTTCGAAAGCTTGTTAGTAAGCACTTATTTATTTTAATGTGTACAGTAACTGTGATAAAGTTTTAAACTGTATCATAACTGTTGAAGATGGTATGATCTTAGCTACAATGTTAAAGACATTAGAAAAACATTCCTCAGTTCTTACCCTAGTTGGTACCAGAGCTGTGTTGGTGTGTCTGATGGCTTCTTCAAAGTTCTCCTCCGGCTCTCCTGGCCCCTCCTCATTCTCCCACATTCCTGTATGTGCACACAACAAAGGATAAATTCTTTTTGTTCTTTATTGGAAAAAGCCTGCTATATAATACTATGGTTAATATACCCCAAAGTAAAGTTCTCACCAGTCTTTTATAGTTAAGAGCTACTATACTATGACTAGTGCTTCTTAATCTGGCTTTCCTGTAGATGGATTTCGATGAACTTTCCGATGAATTTGAGGGAATTGACAAGTTAGTGGTCTTTGAATTCTGACAATTCCTCGAAGTTCATCCTCAGGAATACCAGCTTAAAAAGCACTAGTCATACTGGATGGGGAATTCAGATCACTGATGTCACATGATTCAATCATCAGGTGAGTAGCCGTCAGTAAAATCTGGATGATTCCAGACGTTAGAGATGTCACGGTTCCCAGATGGAATGGCAGAGAAGTGACTGTATATAGTGTATAATAGACATTGGAGCAAACTACTGTCCCGATGGCACCCAGTAGGGCTGGGTATCAGTACAGCATACTGGTACAGAAACATTTTTTTCTTATTGGACCTGTCCAGAAAAAACGGACCTGAAAAAATTAGGTGGAACGGATGTTGGACTGATTAGAAAATTAACTGATTATTTTATCAGGTATTCACACGTTTTTGGCGCTTGCAGGTGGAAGAAAATAAGAAGAGTGAAGTAGAATAGGGTTTATAGTAATTTCTAAATTTTACAGCCAATCGTACAGGTGCAGTTAGCGTTGTAGGATTTTAAAACGCCAGTGTAACTTGTAATACTCCACCAAACAGATTTCTTTGCAGTGAAATGGACCATTAATATGAGTCATACTGAATCAGGTCCAGGTTCAGGTCCGGACCAGGACCTGATCCTCTGGACCTGAACCGGACCTGGACCTGAATTTTCTGTACCGGTACAACCCCTAGTACCCAGGCTACCTGGGAACAAAATACAGCAGCACAATCCCAGCCAGTCACTCCCCATGTTTGCTAGGCATTTATCCATTATGTAGATGTTTTCCCTCAGTAAGCATCTGTCCTACCTTTCCTCACCATCTCCTTGAAGACACCTTTCTCCTTGTAGTTCTTGGGCATATTTCCTTCATGCTGAAACAAAAAAATAAAACTCAATTTCCTTAAGCAATCTGCATGATATTGACATCTACTGCAATGTATTCTCACATTAGCATCATAATTTGATACTTTGAGCGGTAAAAACCAGCCCAGAGACAAGTCGCACGAGGATATTCCTTATTATTGTACCCCCCAAAAATAAGGACTTGATCTGGAATCTTTGTGCAACTCATCCCTGCGCTGTTTTTAACGGCTCAATTTATGAAATAATGATGTAAATGTGCTAAAATAGTGCATTAGATGTCAACATTATTGTAGGCATCCTTCCATCTTTCCAGATGATGGTAGCGCTCTGTATCAGGTCACGGTGGTTGACAGCGTCTACTGTGGCTCTGTAGACCGATCCTGGCATGGCAGTCGCGGCCACAGTTTGGACATATGAAGGCAGAGGGGTTCCCCTGTTGCGGTTTCTCTTTGCGTTTGCGTCTCCTTGACTCAAGATGCTCTGTACGTCTTTCCTGGCCCTTTGCAAGACCATCCTTGACCGTGTGACGCCATCTGTTGCGGTCTGCTGCAATCTGTTCCCAGCTAGCTGGGTCAATGTCAGTTAGCTTCAGATCACGCTTACAGACATCTCTAAAGCGCAGTGCCGGTCGTCCTACTGGCCGTTTTCCTGTCGCTAGTTCACCAAACAGGATGTCCTTCGGGATGCGTCCATCTTTCATTCGGGATACGTGTCCCAGCCAGCGTAGACGTCGCTGACAGAGGAGAAGATGGATGCTCAGGGAGCAGGAGCGTTCCAGAACAGTGGTGTTGGGTACTCTGTCCCTCCAAGAAATCCCAAGAATGCGCCTTAAGCAACGAAGATGGAAGCTTTCAAGGCGGTTTTCCTGTTTGGCATATGTAGTCCAGGTCTCGCTACCATACAGAAGCGTACTGAGTACACAAGAACGGTATACTTCAAGTTTTGTGTTAAGCGTCAGGTGGCTATTGTTCCACACTCTCGTTCCGAGCTTGGTCATCACGCCTGCCGCCCTAGCTATCCGTCTGTCAATTTCCTTGTCTAAAGACAGGTTGCTAGTAACCGTCGATCCAAGATACGTGAAGTGATCTGTCACTTCAAGCGCTTCCGAGCCTATGGTGACGACGGGTGGCTGTGGAACATCCTGGCCCATGACTACTGTTTTCTTTATGCTGATGGTCAGCGCAAATTCACTGCACGCATGGGCAAACTGGTTGAGCAACTGTTGCAGCTCATCTTCAACATGTGTGACCAGTGCTGCATCGTCGGCAAACAACATGTCCCTGATCAGTACTGAGCGGACCTTTGTCTTGGCTCTCAGTCGGGCCAGGTTGAACAGCTTCCCATCACTGCGGGTGTGTAGGTGGACACCTTGAGTTGAGTGACCGAAGGCAGACTTCAACAGCAGAGAAAAGAAAATCCCGAACAGGGTCGGGGCCAGCACACACCCTTGTTTCACACCTGACCGAATTGCAAAGGGCTCAGAGGTTTCCCCGTCGAAACTGACCACACCCTTCATGTCCTCATGGAAGGAGATGATGATGTCTAGCAGCTGTGGGGGACAACCAATCTTCCTCAGCAGTTGGAATAAACCTCTTCTGCTAACAAGGTCGAACGCCTTCGTCAAGTCGATAAAGGCGATGTATAGTGGCCTCTGCTGTTCGCGGCACTTCTCCTGAAGCTGACGTACGGAGAATATCATGTCAGTTGTGGACCTCTCGGCTCGGAAGCCGCACTGGGATTCCGGGTAGACCCGGTCTGCCAGAACCTGGAGCCTGGTAAGGACCACTTTGGCAAAGACTTTTCCCACAATGCTTAGCAGAGAGATGCCTCTATAGCTGTTGCAATCCGTACGGTCTCCCTTATTCTTATACAGAGTGACTATCTTGGAGTTTCGCATTGACTGAGGTACTTTGCCCTCTTTCCAGCATAGACGTAGTAGCTCATGTAGTGGTTCCAGCAAGACAGATTTCCCACTCTTTATGATCTCAGCTGGGATATTGTCTTCACCAGGCGCTTTCCCATTTGACATGGAATCAATGGCTTTACTCAACTCCTCGATGGTAGGTTCAGCGTCCAGCTCTGCAAGGACAGAGAAGTCTTCAATATTGTCAAGTGCATCTTGTGAGACTGAGTTTTCTGTTGAGTAAATGTCCAGGTAATGTTCTACCCAACGTGCCATTTGTTTGTCTTTGTCAGTGATGATCTCTCCTGACTTTGCTTTGAGGGGTGCACTCTTTTTAATTGGTTTGCCCGTGGCTTGTTTGATGCCCTCGTACATCCTCCTGATGTCTCCAGTTGCTGAAGCAAGCTGGATGCGCTCTGACAACAGGAGCCAGTAGTTGTTTGCACAACGACGTGAGACCCGCTGGGCTTCGTGTCGGGCAGCTTTTAATGCTTGTAAGTTTTGACTGCTGGGATTTTGCTTGTAGGAAACCAGGGCTTTGCGTTTTGTATCCATGACAGGTTCCAACTCTGATATGTATGCTTCAAACCAGTCTGTATTCTTTCGCTCCTTCTTTCCATACGACTGGGCTGCTGCACTGTATATGGTTTTGCTCAGTGTTTCCCACCTGTGCTCTGCATCCTGTGGTTGGATGTTGTTCAAAGTTCCTTCAAGGCATTCTAGAAATTTCTGGTTTCTGTCAGGTAGCATAGTCTTACTGACGTCAATTTTAGGCTGACCTTTCTTCTTCGTGTGGTGCAATTTTTTAGGTCTTAGCTTTATCCTTGCGGCAATAAGAGAGTGGTCAGTATCACAGTCTGCGCTGTGGTATGCTCTTGTATTGCACACACTGTTTAGGGAAGTACGTCGTGTAATGACAAGGTCCAGCTGGTGCCAGCGTTGCGACCTGGGGTGTCGCCAGGATGCTTTGTGAATAGCTTTATTCTGGAAGAAGGTATTTGTTACACAGAGATTGTGATAGCAGCATAGCTCAAGGAGTCTTTGTCCATTTTCGTTCATTTTTCCAATCCCATGATGTCCTAGCACAGTCTGCCATGACTCATGGTCCGTGCCCACCCTAGCATTAAAGTCACCTAGGATGAAAATGTGCTCTGATACTGGGATTTTCTTAATGGCACTGTCAAGTTGCCCATAGAACTGGTCCTTGACTTCAGAAGTAGCCTGTAACGTTGGAGCATAAACACATAGAAGGTTGACAGGACCCTCGTGCGTGAAGAGACGTAGGGTAATGATCCTTTCTGTGCCCCCTGTGGGTGGTTCTATCATGTGCAGCAAGGTATTCCTGACGGCAAAGCCGACTCCGTGTTCCCTAGTTTCTTCCATACCTTTCCCTTGCCAGAAGAAGGTGTAGGAGTCCTCCTTAAGGGATCCACTGTCAGGGAGGCGTGTTTCTTGCAAGGCAACTATATCTATGTTCAGTCTGTAGAGCTCGCGATCAATCGCTGCAGTCTTACGGATATCCTCTATGACCGTTAAGTCATCTGACAGGCCGGTACGCATGGTACGAACATTCCAGCTACCGATGCGAATGGGTTGGGTCTTTTGTCTTCTCTTTTCCTTACTTTCTTGTTTGTCTGGTGCGCGACATACGATCCACTTGTCGAGTAAGACTCTAAGCTCCAAGCACCCGATGAAGCAGGCAGATCGTGACGGGTCAGTACCCAACTGGCCGGGGGCTGCCCGGCTTAAAGCGGGCGGTGACTGACCAATAGGATTACGAAGATCCTTCCCACTGTCGAAGGCAACCCGTGGCGTCCCGCTTTACGTCAATTTAGCAAGGACTTATAACCCGTAAACTGCTGTCTCCCGGTTTGTTTCTCACCCCCAGTGATGGGGGCGACTGGAGTGGCCTCTCCAGAGCGCTAGCCTGGGCAGGTTTATGGAGGACCTGCGCTGCCCAAAAACACAACAGGACCCCCCTCTCGACCTCACCGACGTGGTCCAAGGGAACGCGAGGCGTGACACTTGGCGTTGGTTTGGCTGCAGGAGTTGCCGGAAGGATGACAGAGTTTGACAGCCAACCGCCTCACGTACTCCACTCCGGATTTTCTCTCTGGGTTAACTCCCGTAGCCTTTCCCAGGACTGGGTATAGCCGCAAGGCAGCGGAGGTTTTTGAATCAGGGTTTTCCTTCCCCAACATTATACAGACTGCCTTATTCAGAATATTTCCACTTTTAACAATGTGATATTGCTTAGGTTGCCTTTAAGTTTGTTTTCAGACAATTTTTTTACTTTCTTGTTGTTACATTTCACAACAGAAGTCAATCATCAGAGATGGCAGACTTCAACCCCTTACCCACACAGACTTGTAACCCTCCAAGTCCCACAGTGGATACATTGTACGCTAAAATATACATGTCTGGCGTCAATACATTGTAGATACTGCGCAGTGTAGATTTAAACACACCACGAGGGCCAAAATTGACGATTGTACTTTTAAAAAAATAACCACAGAACTACTCATGATGCTTTGATCACAAGACTTTCGTATGAGACACATACACGTACACAGACGGACACGCGCACATGTACACATACACACAGACATCAAAAACAATACCTCCATTTTTCATGGAGGTAAATATGACTGCTGCAATATTCATTCTCTCTTACCTCTTTCCTCCACTGGATCAAGTTCTTTAGCAGGATGACTGGGAAGGGGGTGTGGCTGTGATCCTGTGAAAGGTCAGAGGTCAAGGTTAAACACACTCAAAATCCAGGGGACGAAAATAGGACAAAATTTCAGATACATTGTAATTTAGTCCAGGTTAAGGCCTGGACCTGGGCCTGATCCTCTGGACTGTACCTGTACCTGAATTTTCTGTATCTGTACCCACCCTTAGTTAGCACTAATCAACTGTCAGCCAATCAGGTAGCACTTATCAACTGTCAGCCAATCAGGTAGCACTAATCAACTGTCAGCCAATCAGGTAGCACTAATCAACTGTCAGCCAATAAGGTAGCACTAATCAACTGTCAGCCAATAAGGTAGCACTAATCAACTGTCAGCCAATCAGGAACTCCTCCCACTACTCCTCCCTGTATAGGCCAGATGGACAGATTGACAGACCAAGGACGTTATATCACATAAAGTCCTTGGACAGACTGAGTGTTTTTGCCAAGACTGTTGCTGAGTATTGCATAATACAGTTGGCAAGCCTACATGCTAAGAAAGGGCAGAGAAGAGTTGCTCATGCGGGGAGATCAAAAAGTTTCTGGCCTCGCCAAGAAACCTAATATGGACAAATGGATGGTTTCTTAACTAATATGTAAAAATGGACGGGACTGTTTCAATGTGTCCTCTGACGGCAGGTGGTTGCCTGCGGCAGGTGGTTGCTCACTGGTTTCACTGTTCTACGTATACTACTACTTCTTCCTTTTTTCTTGGTGAAGCTGCAAATTTATCTAATACTCTTCATACCCACCTTCTTGCTGAGAGAGTCCATGTCTACAGCATCCACATAAGCAGCCAGAGCTGGAAAAGGCCGGTCCAGTCTCAGGTCAGAGTGTGCATTGTCTGGATGGGACTCGATCACTGGAAAACACAATACATTGTACATCAGTCAGTGAAGGTGGTCTCATTGTCATTAACTGTACAACACATTGTACAACAGCAAGTGAAGGTGGTCCAACACTACCAGCAGTACAATAAAGCATGGTCTAACTGTAGCTGGGTGGTGTTGCATTAAACCCACCAGGCCAAAAAGCCAGAAGTACTGGGTTTGAATTCTATCATGCTAACGATATTGTGCCTTTGGGAAAAGTACACTTTACACAAAAAGAAAGTAAAATGAAGGAGAGGGATGAGCTTAGATGCAGTGGATAACATTACACACTGCCCCTACAGCCAAAAGGATGTGGGACAGCCATTTTTTTTACTAACATAGACAACTTAACATCAGAATTGTCAGACATTGTCTAAAAATGGTGAAGGTACAGGATCTAGAAGTCTTACAGCCTTAAGTTTTGAGGCCATAGGGCCGTAAAAGCCCTACGGATTAATGCACACTTCTGTTAACTGCACGGAATCCCCAAATCCAAAACTGCTGCAGTCCAGCTGGTTACTAGTAACTTTGCATTGCTGCATAACTCTAATTGCACGAAATGTGCCAGCCTGGCAAAGGGGATTCTGCTGTCACAGTGTTGATTTTCTGACATTCAATAAATCATGAAAAGTTCTCACAGTCAACTTTTACCAGAGAAAAGTTTCCTCAACTTTGTCCTGTCAAATAACTGTGTCAAAGGTACATGTACTGAATCAACATTGTTAAGCTTTTACTAGTTTTTGGATCCAGTACAGTAAATTCCTTTAATTTCATGAGGATTAAATTTTGAAGTGGGGAGTAAATGGAGTGTTCACAGTATTTTTTTCAATTGAAACAAGGCAGGCAGAAGACAGAGCCAGCATTTTTGCAGTAGCTTTAAGTTCGTGTTGAAGAGTTTACAATGAAAACTACAACCACCGTGAAAATTTGGACATTCACAGTAACTGTAATTGATGAGCTGATGATCATGAGAACGGTCTGGAAGCTCTTTACCCATACTCCCAACTGCCAGATAAACACACCTTGTCACCACGTGAAGCCTATTAGCACACATTAGTGCACATTAACGAGGGGCCCGTTGGAATCAAAACTGCAAGTTCAACACTAAAACGTTGGCTGCACGCCCTCCCGAACAGGAAAAAAACAACCTTCTTGCCAAAGTTCTCAGACAAAAATAGTTTGACTGCCTTTCTTGTAAAGTTGGACTTTTACGTGGAACATTGATGGGAATCATCCAACAAATAAAACTTCAAACTTTACGATCCCTTCAAACTTTTCCAACGACTTTTACAATATCAGCTATGCAAAGTCATTGCTAAAAATAGAGGGGAAATTCACCATTCTTTTCTTCAGTTATCCTCCTTGTAAAATGATTTACAAAAATACCCCTGCAGTTCTAGAGCAAGTTGCTAGAGGGCCCAAATGTACACAATTTCTTCCTTACATCAAAAGATATCTGCCACCAAATATCAGTACCAAAGTCACACACCAGGGGGCCCAAAATCAACCTTCACCTTCGTTTTCCCAACTCTAATGTACATAACAGATATCATGATAGGTAATTACACCAGGAATTTTGGATCTACTTCGTACCTTATATTGTATCATGTATGCATACCTGATGCCACACAAACTGACCATTCTATAACATCAAGTAGTAACAAGGCCCCAAATTTGACCTAATGGCCTTGTCTTCCACCGAGACCTATTAACTCACATACAAAATCCATCCAGAAGCACAGACACTCCAGAAATAGCCACAAATATTGTAAAATTATGCATTTAAGTTAGTGGGGATTTAATTTCGCGGTAGCTGGAAAAGGGACTTTTCGCGGTGGTTTTAAGTTCGTGGTAACACCATGCGCTGTAGTCTGTAACTGCCATGGAAAAATGTTCACGGTGGTTTTAAATTCGCGGTGAAGTGGCCACCGCGAAAACCGCGAACATTAAACCACAACGATCATTTCTGCATTTACAGTATTCAGAAATAAAGATTTTCATGGTAAAATAATATCTTTCTTCAACAAACATTAACAGGAAGGGAGGACTCGATCAGCGTAGAACTCACATGGCATTTTACGATTGATACACCTTAATCTACATGTATCTGGAATGATAGTTTTTAATCTCAAAAATTAAGTAAGCAAACCCAGAAACCAAGAAATTCACCAGGTAGGCCCAAAGCCTCACAAAGGTCACGTAGGCTTGACATGAAGAAAATTGGTGCCATTCTGGCTGTAATGATCTATATTAGTGGCTGGACAGACCCAGACTCATCAGCCTGTAGTGACAGTTAGAGAAATTTATTAGGGATTCGGTGTGGAATGATTTAATGGGATGTCAAAGTGTTGGCAAGTGGGTCATCACGCAATCCTCTAGGTGGGAACTCTGCCAAGTTACCACACACTGGGACATACCGGTTCCACCTAATGGCTGTCTTCAGGACCCATCCAGGTATGGAAATTTGCTTGTTGGAATGGATGATACAATCTGCCCCCCCAAATCTTAACTTTACGACATTGAAATATATTTTTGTACTAAGTCTTATAATACAGTACAAGCCAGTTGATTGCACAACGGATAATCTCACACTTCTGTTTGGTGGTGTGTGTCCACCATAGTGGTGTGGTCCAGCTTGATAACTTCGCTTTGTTGCACCATTCGGATAATTGCACGAAATGCACTGGCAAATGGGGTGACTGTGTGTAATTAACCGACTTTTACAAAATTAGCAAAAATGAACAATTTAAAATTAGGCCTACAAGTTCAATTTGAGTCAAATTTTGCCTTTGCCTTTGGCCCTCGAAATCGCAACCTCGAAATCGCAACCTTTTATCATGGCTAATGCCTTTCTACCCCCCCCCCCCCCCCACACACACACACACACACAAAGAAAGAAACTAGAAAGGAACAAAATTTAATGATGGAGACAACCCTACCACAACCCCAAATATCCGGCAAGACAGACACTTTTTTTATCTGAACTTCCATGATTGACACTACAGCAAAAGTCAGATAAATTTGCATAATCAACGCACTACAGGACCGAGGTCAACCTTGACCTTCAACTTCAAGTAAGACACCAAATAGGTCAATAACACTTTAAAGGCTTAGAATAGCTACATGCACAAAAAATAGACTGTCACAGTCACTGGTGGTAATTGCTCTGTGTCACATGATCCAAACACAAACTTTATCATCGGAAGTGTCTGACTCAGCAAATCTTTCCCTCCTGCTTTAACGATATACAAATTTTGTTAACATAAAACAGCCTTCTGTCCTGTGATCATGATTACACAGGAATTAAACCATAATTGGATTCTAGCGTGCATTTGATGATTGCAAACAATCTTGAAAACAAATGTTCCAAAAGGCAGTTTTGCTGCAGTGCCAATGTCACACACCAGGGGGCCCAAAATCAACCTTGGCCTTCATCTTCTCAAATACTGTAACTAACCAAATATTATCATAATCCAACCATAGATTCTAGTACTGCTAACCAAGAATATATAATTCATAGAAATAAACATAAACATAAACAGACACACACAGACAAAAAGAATATCCCAAATTTTTCATGAAGGTTGCATTTATACGATTGCTACAATTTACATAAAATAAACAAACAAACAAACATGGTCCATGGTTCACCGTGCTTGTCATTAAGTTAGGGAAATTTCCCAGGTACAATGAACCTGTAAATACTGTACATAACGCCTGTCTCTCTGTCACAACCTAGCTCTTCAGTAAGCTAAAACTGGATCAAGATCACTTTCCACTTTCCTTTCCTTTGATCAGTGCAAAGTCAATACATAAGATCGTCTCTTCTACATTTATTTTTCTTTATCATAAACATGTATAGAAATCTATACATCAGTATTGATGATATTCACTGATACTGAATATCATTTCAATGTCACTTTTAATGCATGATTGGGGATAAGACTTCTGGCCATTTTCAGTTTTAGGTTCAGGGTATGAGGGTTAACAAGTCCAGAATTAAATTGTAATCCAAAAATTATCCTGAACACTGTGAGTAATTCTTTCAAGACCATCTCCCCCGGTGAGAGCTCTACTATACACGCACGGGACATGTCCGGGATAGTCTGGGTCTGATATATGTACATGTATGTGCCTAGGAGAAGTCAGGGGTAACCATGTGAACTCTATATATCCGCAGTCAGGCCATAAGCTGATAGTTTTGGTGCTGTAATATTTATTTTCAGGACGGGATAGTTGAACGATCTTCAAGATCCGCGCTCGCACATTCTGGCAGGCGTTCCGTACGAACTTGGCAAATTCGGTATTTTCCTAAGCCCTGTCGTTCGTAGAAACCAAAAGATCGTAAAGTATGACTGTTTATCTATTTTGTGACCGAGTATAGTCTACTGTTTGTTTCTTTTATCAATGTTGAGACCGTAAGAAACAGCCGTTGTGGGTACCCTATGTGGCACCTTGGGACTGCCGTCATTGCGTGTTTCCTGTGCACTTTTGACGCCGTCAAAATGTGCTGTGTGGCACGCTTACATACCTGGGCCATACCTTGAGCAATATGGAATACCCAGGTGTATTCTATTTAATACTGAGCCAATGCGAGAAAGCTCAAGTTTACAGGGAAAAAAGCAAAAGACGTGACATCAATGCACACGGCGTCAACAACTTAATCCGTCATTTCGAACAAAAGAACCAACGACTTGCCAGTTTAGTTCCAGAACTACAGATGTAGATGGTGCTACCACGAACTTTTATAAAACCACCGCGAAAAGTCCTTTTTCGCTATCGCGAAATTATATCCCCGCGAACTTAAATCATTATGCATTTACTGTTGTGTATTAACAGGTTGTCGTTCTCACCCTAAGCTTGCACAATTGTCACATTTTTTAACTGTATTGTGTTCTTTCCTTATTTAAGAATTATCAAATGAATGTGAACTTTAGTCAAGTACACATCATATGTCGAGAACAAAGTTCTGCTGCAGTACCAAGGATAGCCACAGGGGGGCCAAAAATTGACTATGACCTTCAACTTCCCATATCCAAGACTTACCAACATACCAAATATTACAATCAATCCAAAGGTTCTTTATGTTATAGCTTAAGATATACTAACCACAAATATCCAGAAACACAAAGACTGATACTCTGAGACAGACACACACACTCATACGCACACTGTCAGACAGACTCTCAACAATACCTCTATTATCCATAATGATTCATTCCTATCTACCTTGGACATGCCATGTCTTTTTTGATTAAGTATTACATGTAAGTTCCGCATCACTGACAACAGTAGGGGTTTGCCGTACAAGCTAACTGTTGCCTTTTTGTCTGCACGTGAGACTGGAATGGTCACAAACCAGACTAAGTCTGGGTAAGGGGGCAAAGTCTGCCGTATTTCCTGGTCTCGCTGTCAGTTTGATGTTTTGTCATATAAGTTGAAGTAGTCGCAAGTTTCCAGAACTTACAACAATTACCAAGTACTGCCTCAGCAAGCAAATTTTAAGGACGACAATTCCATAGGTAATCAATTTATGTCTTTAACATTTACATCAAACAATTTTGAACCCGATCCTAGGACCAGTGAAAAACGTTATGATCATGGAACTCCCATTTTACATTACCTTACTCTACTAAGTGTGGTTTTACGTCATGTTTGGTTTGACGATATTGTATGATATCTGTGCATGATTGTATCAATTTCAGCCATTTCCACACCAAAAAAATATGCTGTAGAAATGACAAAAAATTAACCGAAAACATACAATTATGTCATAGAAGGTCAAAGTCAATTCCATGGTCAATGAAGAAGATGTGACAAAAGAAAACTGAATAAACTATTGTTTGGTATACCATACTCATGTTTGGTAATTAAATTCTTGTTCAGCTTTCCTGACCATCTAGATTTCATAATGAGGGCAACTATTTTTTTGACCTGACCGAACTTTTCTTTATTCGCACGCTCTCCGCACTTTTGGGGTTCCCAGAGAATGTCATCCATGTAATCAAATGAACATGGCCTAACCGGTATGTGAACTTTTTCCAGTTAGAGAGACAGTGTCTAGAATAAGCACCTGCACCTAGAGCCCCCGGTGAGATAGCTGAAATAAAAACAAGACTTTAAACCATTAAAAGCCTTTCTTGGTGGGATTTTATGTGAAATCTGGGCATTTTGGGAGTGGCTGCGGTAGGAAAGACCCTAGTCTATATACTTGTTGAATTGCAAAAAAAAAAATCATCTTTCTCCATTGAGGGGGTTTCCGCACCCCCCTGAAATAGTGGTATCATCGCCATATAGCTGTTTTGAACCAAACGGGCCAATCCAAGGGCTCTCATTAGGGGGGTTCATCAAAAGACTAGCCATATAGAAATTCTTGCATAGTAGGCTATCATTTGAGGGTAAGTTTGTATGGCTTCAACTTTTGATTCTTGAGATAATTGCATATTTCTTTCCTCAACTCTCCCATTGGATTACATGTATTATTGGAGAAAATCGTAATTCTATAGTCTAGGGCTCTAGCCAGCTCGAAATTTTTTTCCGTCAGCCAATTCCAATTGTCGCGAAAACACTATTCCAGAGTTAGAGAGACTGAACTGAGATCTTGAAAAACAGGTTTTTAATGAGATTATCGTATGCGAAAGGGCACCGACACACATTATCAACAATCATAACAATAGCAAAACAAACAGTGTGTGGCTTTTACGGCCGTGGACGGCATCCCCAAGCCGCCTGTAGCATCCACCAAGGATTTTTGTCCGTCAAGGTTGACGGATTGGTTTCAAATTTTTTCCGTCAGACGCAGCAAATTTCCGTCAATTGACGGAAAAACGGACGCTGGCTAGAGCCCTGCTATAGTCTCCCCAGTACGAACCTGTGTGCTCCTTCACCACGACTCGCATGTAACCAATCAGGCCATAGGAGCGGCACACCAGCAGAGGTATCCCATAGTTCCACAGCACGGACGCCAGGCTCAACAGGGTTCTGTGTCAACAATAAAGGTCAAAGTCAAAGTTAATGTTGAAGGATTGCCAAGGGAAACAGTACTAGGAAACATGCACGCTGTGTATATCAAACATTTTTGTAACGGAACTGGTCAGTTGAACTCATTGATAACATTATCCTGCTGCTATGTCAGTGTGGCAGCGGCTATAATGTCAACATCACAGAGGAGAAGAGACTATACAAAAATTCTGAGAGACATAACAGTTATAATTTTGTGAGTTGAACGTGGCTAGCATATGAAAAATTATATAACACCACCACGCATAGACAGGCCGAAAACAATACCTCCCTATGAGTCAGTAGACTCTTCCATTGACCCTATGACCTGGAATGTCTGTAGCGACTGACAAACATCTATGCTACTAATACCATCTCTTAATATTCTACATCCTCAGTCACTCCTACAAGTCAGAACTAATTGCAGTACATTTGTATCTTGCCACTCACTTCCGACCACTCAACTGACACCATAATCAAATGTATTAAGTTAAACTACAATCACACCAGAACACAGTCAGACATCCAAACACACCGATAGCAAATTGTCCATGCACAGAGACAACAAACAACATCAATATTAGTGTCACGGCTCGAAATACCACCTGCATATGCAGGTTAGTGCAGGTAAAATTGGAGCTGTGCAGGTATTTCTGGTGTCTACCTGCACCTAACCTACACTGGTCCATGTACTGGGTATATACAGGTTAGTGCAGGTAAAATTGGAGCTGTGCAGGTATTTCTGGTGTCTACTTGCACCTAACCTGCACTGGTCCATGTATACTGGGTTTTATACATATTGTCCCATGATGTACATTTTGTAGGTGTATGTAGATTGTTATTAGCTGCATTGATTGATACCGCCACCTATTACTGTAAGTATAAAAGAAAAAATAGCTATGGTTCCTCAACAATTTTAATATGATCCATACTTCCTAAATTCTGAGTGGTGCAGGTAAAATTTGTCTGGTGCAGGTAATTTTCAATGTTACCTGTACCAGTGCAGGTATGCAGAAAAAAGTATTTCGAGCCCTGAATGTATATCAGCCTTTAATTTTAGTTTAAATGTTTATCAGTCTATAGATGGAGACAAGTATTTTCATTCCTGCACAGTGATTCATAAAGTTCGCTTCTGTTCATAATACATTTCTCAAGTAAACTTAATACAAACGCCTCATTTCTTTTCCTATCATAGATTTAAGTCCCCCCAAACGTTAAAGAATGTACAGTATATATTTTATGGTCATTACATTTTAAATTTGGCCATTCTCATTGCCCTATATTCACTTAAGATGTAGAGAAGTAATCTTAACAAAATTAGCATGTCTTTGATTGCCACAAAATTGGCCCGACAAGCAGTCACAATAAAGCACCTTTTGATTTCTTTAAACAGTCATTCATCAACCACTCAAAGGTCTCTTAAGAAACAATGACGTATTCATGGCGGAAACAACGGTGGTAGTGTTACTTTCTCTCTTCATACCTGGTCGGAAGTTAAAGTAGCTCCAGTACAATGCCCACCTACTCTTTAGTCCCACACTTACACAGGGGGACCATTAACAAACTTACTAAACACCACAAGAATGAATACAGGCGTACTCGGTTTATTTACCCTAAGTACACACCTCCTGGCTATGTTTACATTAGGTGTTAACCGAGAGATTAATTAGACTACTTAGAGCAAGCGGTTAACGAGTAATCTTGTCTTTAATTGAAAGAAAACTGTGGCTATCTGGGACTAATTGATGTCATTAGGTTTCATGGTATGGTGCCGGCTATCTTAAATAGAAGCTAATACAAAGAGAAACCTGTCTGCAGTGGTATTCCTATCAGGTGTCAAATGTTCATTGTAAAACTAACACCTTTCATGCCCCCGACACCTTTGGCACAAGTGTTGAACTTGAGATACAAAAGGGAGAACAGTGTCCGTCATTATGCCAGGTACAATGTGTGTGGTGGTGTAACACACCACGCTCCAAGGGCTATCCACAAGGCCTTATACATGGCAAGGGCATTGATACGTTTGGTGAATAAAGTGGGTGGTTTGGCCCAGACAATTTGTGTACTTTTGTGACCGAATGAAGCCGATGCACCCCGTAGACAGTTGCTAATTTCTTGGCATGTCGTGCGAGGGAGAGACGTGACTGTATCTCTAGTGCCGGGGTAACAGCTGGGACATATTGACAGTCCAGGAGTTTGTCGACAAGGGAGGGAGTGTGGTAATCGTGAACATGGGGGTTGAAGGAGCCGTGCTTCTGTTAGCCTTACTGGTGGCACCAGGGCACGGACGTGGGAACCACTATGGCCAGGTAAGTAGAAAAAATTGTCTTTTCTTTACTCTCAACCACCAGTTATCATTATGTTACAATTTTAAACTCTATATTCTGTACGCAAAGTAAAGCGCTAAATACCAACAAGATTTCGATCAGTCCTCTGATCCTTATCAAGTTGACACACTTCCAGTCTGGATGTGTGACATATAGGCTTTGGGTCATTACAACTTAGGATCAGAGGACTGAACGAAAGCTTGTTGGTAGAAGCACTTTATTTTGTGTGCGGATATAGAGTTTAAATTTGTACCATAATGTTGAATAACCGTCACAGATGAACTTGCATTCAACACGTTATCATAATGTCAAATTGACTGGAATAAATTTGGAGCTAAAAATAGTTAGACACTCAGTGAATTTCCGTTGACATTTCTTGAAAGGCAGTTGGCTATAAAAAGTTAACAATTATACCAAAAATGGTAGTGAAAAAAAGTCAACTTCTAACATGTCTTTCCAATGTTCTTTTGAAATGAAACATTTGGACTACATTAATTTATAGAGACACAATTATGCAATGCCATGCAGTTTACATTGAACTTGTTGACCAAGGAGAGAGCGTCGGAAATGAACTTAAGCTTATAACAAGGGTGGACTACACTGGCTTACACTTAAATTATGGATACACAGACGTTCATTCGAAAGAGTTCGACTAAGGCACCGACATTTGGCTATTTCCCAAGTAAGAAAGCATGACCCTCACAATATATGCACAGGTACGCATAACGCTAGTTCACCTTTATCCGTGGGGTAACTTTTTATCCGTTGTTTAAAAAAACTGGGTATATAGGGATGTCAATGTGACGGACAGTGGTTTTAAATGGGTAAACAAGCTGTATTTTAAAAGTATTGCACTTTCAACCACTGTCCATCCACTTGATAACCCTAAACACCCCTTGGTTTAATAAAGACGGATATAGGTTACCCCACGGATAAAGGTGCCTTCTTTACATACAACATGTATTAGGAGTTTCAGAATGTCCCTTGTAATGTTTTTTCATACCTCATTAAAAGACTCAATGAATGGCGAAACTATGTCAACTAAGTTAACTTTGTAAACTTCACGTACATGTGCCTTATTTACGTGCTTAGGAATTTCAGCCTTTTTAAGGTCCCTTGGCCACGTTTTTGAACACTATACCTCATTAAAAGGCTCTTTGAATGTTGAAACTATGCAAGTTTGTAAACTTCACATAGGTATGTCTTATTTGAGTGTACTACCGGTTATCTTTATGCTTTGAAGGAATTCAACATCTCTGTTTTTGTGATGAGAAAATGTTAACTAGAATTATGAATTTGTTTGTATTACTAGACTCTTAAATTTTATTGTACAGTATCAGTCTATAAAGTTCAGCTCTCTCATTCTTGAGTAACAGTTGTATGATTTTGTTTTATAATTGCATCTGAGGCAATATAATGTACTAGTAGTAAGGTCACCTGAGTTATAATCAGTGTCAAATGGCAGCCACTCCAAAACTTTGCAATTTAGCCCTGCCTATTGCATGCTCCTATACATATACTAGCTATTCAGTCCCTGGCTGCATAGAGAAAGTAGTTATCCCACCCAATAATGAGGGTCTGCATGTGGGGATACTGGCAACGCTTAACAGGAAATTTAGGTGTGCCAGCAGATTCAGAAAGGATGACAACTTAATGGTAAATTTGGAAACTTCCCAACACAAATCTGCAGGACTCAATCACCTACATGTGGCAACGGAACATTAAATTTTGCGTCAAAGCTACAGTAACTGATTTATGAGGTGTTGAGATGGTGACACTGACAATAACATCGTCTTAAACCAGAGTGTTCACGAGTATGATCTCTGACGGTTATCTGACATTGGCCTCAACAACGGTTAACGATGAATTCAGGATTATGAACAAATAACGCGCTATGTAGAATTAAAACGTCCAATAATGGTTCATGAACAATATAACGAGGAAACATCTGCATGCAATCACAGGTCTCCAATGGCCAAAAAGCATGGTATCCAACAACACCCTGTACCGTATCTGTAACACCATACCTCTCTCCGAAAAAGCCGAGCAGGCAAGGTGGTCTATGTTTGGACACATCCTCAGGATGCCACAAGACACACCTGCACAAAAAGCCCTTGAATACGCCATACTAGGTTCGAATAGATTCAAGGCACGCAAGGGAAGACACTGTGTCAACCTGCTCAGCCTGCTGAAAGCAGACCTAAAGCACAGGGGTTGAGCTTTTCCAACAACAGCAAAGAAACTCCAGGAGCTAAGGAAGCTTGCAGGATGCAAAGCACAATGGAAAAAGATGAAGAAAGACTGAATGCAGCTATAGGACTTTCCAGACTATAGATGCAGAACCCAGTGACTGATGATGATGATAACGATGATAAACAATCAACATTGAATGAGAGTGAGCTGGGCTACGATTAACGGTGAATTAAAATAGCCTGTAACGCTTAACGGATGACGGTATTCAGACCCTCAATACAGTCATTATTCTACAAAATGACAATGTAGGAAAGATGTTACGTAGATGAAGATTAATAAGATACGCCAAAAAGAAGTTACTCTTGACAATCTACTGGATATGATTTTGGAATCGGTCAAACATTTTAAACAACATGCGCCATTCTTCATCAGTGACACTGGAGAAATCTTGTTGGAGTCTTTTTTTTATATCCTAGCTATGAATTGATATGCAAAATGGATCTAGTTGGAGAATACGTTCATTCTAACTAAGAATGCAAAAAGGAAAGGAAGACAATTTTCAATAGGGCTGGGTATCGGTAAAGCGTACCGTTACAAAACCTGTTTTTCTTATTGGACTGGTCCAGAAAAACCGGACCGGAAAAAATTAGGTGGACCGGATATTGGACCTATAAGAAAATCAACAGATTTGATCAGGAATTCACACATTTTGGTGCTTGTAGGAGGAAGAAAATAACAAGTTAGAGAAGATTTTATAGTCATTTCTACCAAGTTTTATGTAATCGTACAGGTGAAGTTAGCGTTTTTGGATTTTAAAACGCCAGTGTAAGTCTAATACTCCACCAAACAGATTTGTTTGCAGTGAAATGGACCATTGTCATGAGTCATACTGAATCAGGTTCAGGTCCGGACCTGGACCTGATCCTCTGGACCTGAACCTGGATTTTCTGTACTGGTACCCACTCCTAGTCTAAAGGTAACAAGGGTTAAAGAGAAGTTGAGACACTATGATGATAGGAAAGATTGTTGACCTTCAGCACATGAGGTGTGCAAAGATGAGTCTGTCAGGGCTGCCAGGATCCCAGCATGATGTCTAATGGAAGGGAACCAAAAGTGCTTTGGATACAGGCCAACCTGTTACCGATCTCTGCTGGGATGAGGACTGAAAACTTAATCAAGACGTGATGGAAAAAACTCTGACCCACAGAGCGATCGTTTTTGTTCTGTTATTTTTAGATTAAGTGTGAATCTGCCTGATGCAAGAGATAGCTTTACTATATGATTGCAAACCACAGTAATGCCAATTACTAAATTAAATGGAAAAAACAGCAACCCACAGAGCCATCGTTTTTTGTTCTGTTATTTTTAGCTTAATCGTTAATCCGGACGATGAAAAAGTTGACTATACTATCATATCGTAAACCACAGTTTTACTGTAATGGAAAAACTGTGACCCACAGAGCCATCGTTTTTGTTCTGTTATTTTTAGATTAATCGTGAATCCGCAGGATGCAAGAGATAGCTATTATACTATATGATCGCAAACCACAGTAATGCCAATTACTAAATGGAAAAAACAGTGACCCACAGAGCCATCGTTTTTTTTTCTGTTATTTTGAGATTAATCGTGAATCCGCATGATGCAAGAGATAGTTATAGTATATCGTAAATTACAGTAATTGAAAAAAAACAGTGACCCACAGAGCCATCATTTTTGTTTGTTATTTTCAGCTTAATTATGAATCCGCATGATGCAAGAATTAACTGTGACTTAAATTAAAGTCTTTACTATATCGTATATCACAGTAATGGAGAAAACTGTGACCCACCCACAGAGCCATCGTTTTTCAGCTTAATGGTGAAACCACAGGATGCAAGACTTACTTAGTAATCCTATGTGATAAATCACAGCTCTAACAAATTATAGCAAACCTTTTCGTCTTCCTCTACATTTGTACTTGCATGAAAGAAGTCCAACCCATCTTCCATCATCCATTTCCTGAGCATCTACAGCACATTTTCCAGTAAAAAGAATTTTGTATGACAAATAAACTTTTAAAAAAAATACATTTTGCAGTATCCCAAACCTAGTACCTTAGTAATACAACAAAAATGTGAAAGGGTCCCAGCTTAGTACATTGTACTGACTTTCAATAGATTCAT
Organism: Branchiostoma floridae; assembly: GCF_000003815.2. Lineage (NCBI taxonomy): Eukaryota > Metazoa > Chordata > Leptocardii > Amphioxiformes > Branchiostomatidae > Branchiostoma > Branchiostoma floridae. The sequence goes on along the minus strand of NC_049984.1, from coordinate 23,446,684 downwards.
TGAGAACAGTCTGGAAATGTTTCCAATTTGTATGTTGTGTCCACCAGTCTTCTCTTATAAGCACATAACAGTAAGATTTTACTTCTGAACAAGTAGGATGTCTTGTTACACCTACTTGATGTACAACATCAATTCACCTTTTTAAGTGAGCTTTCAAGTTTACGAAGGAGCCAAGCTAAGCATGGTAGGAAAAAGTTACATCCCTGTGTTCCAACACCTAATGTTTGGAAACCCTCTAACTTCAAGTAACAACTACAGCAGTGTCAGAATATACGGGTGTCTGATATAATGGCTGTGTACCGGTACGGTGCACTGGTACAAAAATTAAAACCGTTTTTTCTTATTGGACCGGTCCAGAAAAAAAAAATTGGTAGACCGGATGTTGGACCTATTGGAAAATGAACAGATTATATGATAAGGCATAATTCACACATTTCGGGGCTTACCGGTCGAGGAAAATAACAAGAGCGAAGTAGACTAGAGTCTATAATCATTTCTACCAAGTTTTACAGTCAACAGTACAGACTGAGGCAGTTAACCTTGTAGGGTTTTAAAAACCAGTCAAATACTCCACCAAACATATTTCTTTGAAGTGAAATGGACCATTGTTTCGAGTATCATCCATTCACAATTTAGTTCTCACATACTGCATCAGGTCCAGGTTTAGGTCCGAACCTGGACCTGATCCTCATCCCTAGTGTCTGAACATATACATGTTTTTGTACATGTATGGGGCATTGGAACCAAAGGGCTGACGAAACATAGGGCTGTCCCCATTCAGCACAGCTTTACTTACTGTTCAATAAAAGCTTATTTACTGTATATCAGTCTTCAACAATGCAGACCCAGATCATAATATTTTTGTATATCTAGAGCTGAAATAGGAGACTGTTTTGTATGCAAGTCGCTTCCATACAGTTGTGAATTAAACACTTAATATTAAATTGTCAATGGTCAGGTTGTCCTTATAGTATACAGTATAAGGACGTATGTAGAAGAGGGCACTAGTACAGACTAGGGGTGGGGACCTGTACAGAAAATTGAGGTCCAGGTCGGGTTCAGGTCCAGAGAATCAGGTCCAGGTCCGGACCTGAACCTGGACCTGATTCTGTATGTAAGTAAGACCAAGTCTTGTGAATGGACGATACTAAAAAAAATGGTCCATTTCGCTACAAAGAAATTTGTTTTGTGGAGTATTCAACTCCCACTGGCATTTTAAAATCCTACAAGGCTAACTACTTCTGTAAGATTGACTGTAAATCTGCTCCAATAGGTCCAACATCCGGTCCACCGAATTTTTCCAGGTCCGTTTTTTCTGGACCGATCCAATGAGAAAAAACAGTTTTGTACCGGTACAATGGACTTGTACCTACCCCTAACTCCGGGCATGCACTCAGCAAAATCAAAGCGAGTCAGTTTGCTCTAGGGAACAATGAAAATCAATTTGAATAGATTTTTCTGAGTGAGAAAAGCCCAATTCAGGATTTATACAATTTGATTCAATCCAGAAGGGTCCAATACAAGTAATCTTCAAGCAGATCCTATGGTAGATCCTATGGTAGCATTAGTATCAAATTAAAAGCTGGCAGAGGAGTGAAGACAGCCTAGGAGTGTGTATGTGACCAAGCAGATCCTATGGTAGCAATTAAGATAGTATCAAAGCTGGCAGAGGAGTATAGCCGGCCAAAGGGAGTCAAACAGCCTCCGTTCACATACACACTCCTAGGCCGGCTTCACTCCTCTGCCAGCTTTTGATACTAATGTTATGGCACCGTAGGATCTGCTTGGAGATTACAATACATGTAACATTGTAAGTTTGGATGCTCAAACAAGAGCTTATGGTTTCAATGGCGTGCGAGAGTGTGTTTTCAATGGCAAGTATGAATGCGACTAAATTGATAGCTATTTCAATTGCTGCAAATGGATTCGCATTGACTTTGCCGAGTGTGAACAGGGCCTACGTTGTTACAAATACTTGAAGTTCTAAAGAGAGCCCTGCTTGTTACAGCTGGGGTTTGACCCACCCTTAACAGCTTAACACTAACATTCCTCTCATGACATCTGATTTACACTGTATACATTCAAACTAGAGATGTGTACTTTGACTTAAAGTTCATGCCTGCCACAAAGTCCTCAAAAATTATAAAATCCTTCTGGTTTAGGGACATATTTAGATGAGGATAAGACCACACACAGACACACACGAATCGTAAAGCCCACTTCTGTTAGAGAGCACAGTATATGGATTCGAAAACTCACAAAAATACTGTTCGAAAAAGAGTCACAATCGTCCTTTCCGAAAAGGATATAAAGCCGGCGGCTGCTGGTCATGTATGAGAAATTATTGTAAATGTTTTTAAGTTCGCGGGGATTTAATTTTGCAGTAGCGGGAAAAAGGACTTTTTGCGGCGGATTTAAGTTTGCGATAACACCATAGACTGCAATCTAATATCATAATAGAAAAATGTTCGCGGTGGTTTTAAATTCGTGGTGAAGTGGTCACCACAAAAACCGCGAACATTAATCCACCGCGAACATTTCTGCATTTACAGTAGCTTTATTTTCTGTGCTTGAACATCAAACCTCTGAGCATGTAAAAAGAACCCACAACACTTATTGAGAAAAGTAGGGGTGGCCAAAACATGAGCAATAGGGAAGCTGTATCAGTCACTACGTACCACTCTAAGCTACTTGAAAAATTATCATGCTTAAAATTTTGCAAATTTTGGTTTCAAGTGGTTTTCCCACAAGAAAATGAAATGCAAAAGGTCTACAAGCTACTATATAATTATTATAGTAAAGACTTATTAAGTTAAAGGGCATTCAAGAGATTCTTATTTCATTATGGTCAATTTTCTGCTTTTAATTTTTCTTTACTTGCCAGAAATACAGTTTTACCTGTATCGAACTGTATCACCACATTTTGTGAAAATACCTTGAAGCTACTAGTAGTATATACAATGTTGTACAATAAAACATAGACTAAGTGACTGTACATTTACACTAACTCTTGTTTTCACCAATTTTTAACAGACCGTCACCCACGACCATGGAGCAAGGGCAGGCTGTGCTGCATCCAGTATGTATCCAGCTTTTTTTCTACAACATATCCTTACCTCCATTGTGCTTTTGTTTTCTATTTGAGTGTTAAATGCTTTCTTGCTGGCTTTCACATGCTCTAGTTGGGGACACTGACATGAAGTTAAAAGTCCAAGAAAGGTCCCAGAATATGCTTAATATCTCATACAATGTCATGTGTACACACAGAGTATGCTATACTGAACATTAAATATTAATATTAATCATTCTTCATCACATTCTCTTCTCTGACTTTGGAATTAACTTTCAAATGGGCATTTTACGACATCACTTACGTATTTGTATCTACATTTTGCAGTTGCTTTGTACGATTTACAGTATGATAGAATCTTTTTTGTTGAAACCGGACAAAAATTGATGCACGTGCCGATGTCATCTGTGTTAATTGACTCAATCTGAACTCTAGTATTGGTGTCTGTAACATAAAACATACAGTTTTCCCTGTTACCCTAACCCATCTTGTCTTGTTTAGAATTCCAGATTATTGTCACTTTTCATAATGGAGCAAGGGCACTTAGTCTCTTGCATTTAACAGTTAAACTACAAGTACATGGTATGTGCGGCATCTGAAATTTAAATGTGCTTACGCAAAGTCTTCCCTTGCCCATAATTCCTGAATTTTACCTCAGAGACTGTTAACCGAGCATTTAACCCTGCATATGGCCTGTTTTCCACAAAACACATGATCTGTCAAATGTGGTATGATCAATGAAAATACCTTTTTAGTCACAATCTTAAAAGCAACCTATCAAGCAATATTAGTCCGAGTCAGGGTTGTAGAACTTCAAATACCAAAGTCAATAAGATGAAGCAACTCTAGTCCATTAAATAAGCAAACGAAAATTCCGTACCAACATTCAAGGAGCAAATATTCGATGCCGCAGTGTTGCGAGGACACAGTGAAGTCTAATTCTTGTGGGTTACAATATTTAGGGAATCCTAGCGCGGCTTGTTTCTGTGCCATTTTTAACCACTCGAAGTATGAAATAATGATGTAAATGTGGGAATATAATTGATAACTGAACTATATAATTATACTTTTTGAACATTGGCATTTGAGTCAATCCATTAGCTAGGCTAAGAGACATAAAAGTTCTGATCTGACATCTGACGGATGAAATTCAAAACAGACTAAGCGTATTTCACACTCTAAATAAACTTTAAAGCTTTGAACATTTCACTTGAACAGTTCATTTTTACATCGCATTTATAACTGGGATCATATTGGCTGAAATCTAAAAAAAAAGAGAATCTCTGTCAACCCTATTTTCCTTATAACCCTAATGTTGAAACACAATATTCTTTTTCCAAGGCTACACCAATCAGAGTTTAAATCTATCAAAGCACCAATTTGATGCACCCGGGAACCCCTACGGTGAGAGAGGTTAATGCACACACTTAAGGCCACACCAAATTCTTATCTGTTGTTTCTCAGATTTCCTGACCCCATTTTTTCCGATTTGAAAAACAAGCAAAACTTTTCAAATTAATGGCCACACCCAGTGTCGACAACATTTCACTGCCTCTCCTTTCTCAAATTAAATATAGGCCTCAAATTCCAGTAGCTGTACGTGCCTATTTTGGACGGTACATTTATGATTTTTCTACAAACTTTGGACTATAGATGCTACCAGGGACCCCCTAAATTAACTGTAACTTGAGTAAGCTCCTCGATCTCTCCTACCCTGACTTTTTGCAAAAGTTTTTTTTTTTCGACCAACCCAATTCTTTTCTGAAAAAAATCTGAGAAACATGAAATAGAATTGGTGTGGCCTTAAGTCTAAAAGCACCAATCTGGTGCAACCAGGAACCCCTAGGGTGAGAGAGGTTAATGCACACTAAGGTTAGGACGTGACTCAATCTTCACCTAGTAGATACCCTCCTGCCAATCATCTGTACCCTACAGGGTGTGCCCAGGTCAAACCCGTCGGGATGGAGTCGGGCAAGGTCAAGGACAAGCAGCTTTTTGCCTGCTCGGAGTTTGGTCCGGAGTTCGGGCCTAGGAGGGGGCGTCTCAACATGCAGCGTAACATGCCCAAACATGGAGTGGGGGGGTGGAAGGCTCTAACTAATGACGATCAGCAGTGGATCGAGGTTTGTTCAACATACTGTGATTCTTGAAACTTTTGCAGTTGTAATGATTGAGGTTTGTTCAATATACAATAATTCTTTAAACTTTTGCAGTTGTAAGGATTGAGACTTGTTGAACATACTCTCAGACTGATTCTTGAAACTTTTGCAGTTGTAATTGAGGTTCGTTCAACATACTGTGATTCTTGAAACTTTTGCAGTTGTAAGAATTGAGGTTTGTTCAACATACTGTGATTCTTAAAACTTTTGCAGTTGTAAGAATTGAGGTTTGTTCAACATACTGTGATTCTTGAAACTTTTGCAGTTGTAAGAATTGAAGTTTGTTCAACATACTGTGATTCTTGAAACTTTTGCAGTTGTAAGAATTGAGGTTTGTTCAACATACTGTGATTCTTGAAACTTTTGCAGTTGTAAGAATTGAGGTTTGTTCGACATACTGTGATTCTTGAAACTTTTGCAGTTGTAAGAATTGAAGTTTGTTCGACATACTGTGATTCTTGAAACTTTTGCAGTTGTATGAATTGAGGTTTGTTCAACATACTGTGATTCTTGAAACTTTTGCAGTTGTAAGAATTGAGGTTTGTTCAACATACTGTGATTCTTGAAACTTTTGCACTTGTAAGAATTGAGGTTAACTTTGTTCAACATACTGTGATTCTTGAAACTTTTGCAGTTGTAAGAATTGAGGTTTGTTCAACATACTGTGATTCTTGAAACTTTTGCAGTTGTAAGATTTGAAGTTTGTTCAACATACTGTAATTCTTGAAACTTTTGCAGTTGTAAGATTTGAAGTTTGTTCAACATACTGTGATTCTTGAAACTTTTGCAGTTGTAAGATTTGAAGTTTGTTCAACATACTGTAATTCTTGAAACTTTTGCAGTTGTAAGAATTGAGGTTTGTTCAACATACTGTGATTCTTGAAACTTTTGCAGTTGTAAGATTTGAAGTTTGTTCAACATACTGTAATTCTTGAAACTTTTGCAGTTGTAAGGCTTGAGGCTTGTTCAACATACTGTGATTCTTGAAACTTTTGCCATTGTATACGGCTCTTACTAACAAAACTCAGCAGTTGTTCAAGGTGTGCTCAATATACTGTAATTCTCGAAACTTTTGCAGTTTTATTTTGGCGGCATTTCGCCGTGACTGATTCATCGTAAACTTTAAAACCAGTGTTTACTTTTAAAATATTGTACAATAACTGTTACAGCAAACTTGAATAAAACCATCTCTCCATACCGCAAAATTAAATTTTCAACTGCAAACATTAAGGCATTTACGGTATATTGAGCTACAGTAAACATTTTCAGGCATGAAAATAGAAAAGATGATTCAAAACTGATGCATACATAATGTACATGTAGCACACATCAATTAGAATGTGCAGTTAATTACATTTTCATTAAAAATGACCAAAGCTCTTGTTTCCCCACCCCCAGGTGGACCTTCTGTATGACCGACTGATCCTGGGGATTGTGACCCAGGGGAGACAGGACTTGGGCAGGAGGGGTGGGGAGTGGGTCACGTCCTATACCATACAGTACAAGAAAAACCTCAGCCCTGTCTATCTGTACTACAGTACTGATGGAGGCCCTAAGGTAAGTCTTTATACAAACTGTACTTAGAACACTTCAAGTCACGTCCTACACCATACAGTACAAGGAAATCCTCAGTCCTGTCTATCTGTACTACAGTACTGATGGAGGCCCTAAGGCAAGTCTTTATACAAACTGTACTTAGTACACTTCAAGTCACATCCTACACCATACAGTACAAGAAAAACCTCAGCCCTGTCTATCTGTACTACAGTACTGATGGAGGCCCTAAGGCAAGTCTTTATACAAACTGTACTTAGTACACTTCAAGTCACATCCTACACCATACAGTACAAGAAAAACCTCAGCCCTGTCTATCTGTACTACAGTACTGATGGAGGCCCTAAGGCAAGTCTTTATACAAACTGTACTTATTATTAGTACACATCAAGTCACATCCTACACCATACAGTACAAGAAAAACCTCAGTCCTGTCTATCTGTACTACAGTACTGATGGAGGCCCTAAAGTAAGTCTTCATACAAACTGTACTTAGTACACTTCAAGTCACATCCTACACCATACATTGTTACTGCAGGTTTCACTGTAATTGTATGGCCTTTCACAGGTGTTTCCAGGTAATTTTGACAAGAACACACCTGTGAAGAACCTTCTGCCCGAACCCCTGGAGGCCAGGTGGATCCGCATCAACCCTCGCACGTGGAACAACCACATCTCCATGAGGTTTGAACTACTGGAGTGTGGAGGTACTGTTTTGCCATTGATTGGAGATTTGTGTGTGTGTGTGTGTGTGTGTGTGTGTGTGTGTGTGTGTGTGTGTGTGCGTGCGTGCGTGCACGTGTGTGTGTAGATGTTTGTGGTGAGGCATGTGTGTTCGTAGTTATGTGAATAAAGGACTGTAGAATTACAAGAAGTAAGTGGGGAAGATGGTGTCACTGCAAAGGTCAGACTTGCAGGAGTGACAGGATATCGAGTCGGTAGAACTAGTAATTTATCAGAAATGAAAGACATTCCAGGTCATCGAGTCAATGGAAGAGGTACTGTCTGCAGTTAGTCTGTCTGCGTTTTAAAGTTAGAAATTTTCCATTATACAAGTCATGCTAGTCATGTTTGAAACATAGAGGGCAGGAAGTGACCAATAGACAAATGTAATGTTAATCTAAAATCTATTTGCATCATCAATTAAAGACTGTAAACTCTCAAAGGGGGTGAGATCTTCAAACTCTTGTTGGTTTGTCTGTCTGTCTGTATTTTTTGAAGTGCAGTTTCTGTACATTCTGCCAGGGGGTGTTATCATCACAGAAAGCTCCTGTCATTTTGGATTGACTTTTTAAACAAAAGTTCACCTAAATTTTGTATTACCTTACTTTGGTAGGGAAACAATTTGATATCTTAAGTACAGTAATTTTGGACAAACTTGTAGTTCTGATGTCATAGAATCTAGTGATAAACATGACATTTACCCATTGCAGTCTAAGTAGCTTCTACATGTATGTAGTATATTACCCAGCTGACCACATCTGGCTGTTAGGCGTTATGTGGCACAAAGCCAACATAACTATTACACTTTAAGCATCTGCACTGTCGCACTACATTTGGATCATAACTGTTACTGTCAGAACAAGAACTGTTTTTTCCAGACCAGCGACACTGTTGGCAACAGTTCTTGGAACCTGTCCTGATACAACCTAACCTTCTGTGTTCAAGCCACAGTGTCAGTACAGAATTCATTCTGGTTCACAGAGCATTGAAGTGGATGTAATTTGTAACAAGATGCAGACCTGCCTTTAAGTTAACTTATGGTACATGTAGTGTACAATACTGGAAACATAGCGCCCCCAATCATTGACCAATTTATGCAAAACGTCATTATCTGAAAAACACACGACAGAGCTAAGTGTGTAACCGATGGGGAGAAATACCAACTCTAAAAAGGACACTGCATACTAGCCATTTTTTTCTCTGCAGCTTAAATGCTGTGGAAGCATGTATTCATACTGAGGTCTGCTTTACTGTACCTGTTACTCAAATCTTTGGTCGAAGGTGCCAGATAACCTGTGTCGCCCCCCGTCTCAGCTTATTGTCAGACGGTGAGACAGATTGTACTGAGCCTCCTTCACTCCTCAATCAAATATATCTGGCTCTGACTCGGATTTGATTTTTAGCCGAGACAGGGGGCGACACAGGTTATAATCTGGCACCTTTGCTGCAGTCATGTGTCTCAAACTTCCCATCCCAGAAACTTCTCAGTAGATGGAGTCAGCCGAAGTCTTAACTTTTTCGGTGATGATGACTAAAGGTAAAGTTTTCTTTGAGAACTGACGGTTGTTTTCCTGGTAGGTTACTGTGCGCGACTTGAACCAGTCGGAATGGAGGCACAGATCATCCGCACCAACCAGTACAAGGCTTCTTCCATCTACAACGCGAGGAAACGCCCCGGGCTTGCCTTCTATGGCTACCTGAACAACCCCGATGGTGCCTGGTCTCCGCACACCATCCACAATGGGCATTACATAGAGGTACGTGCACATGCATGTAGGGATGTCCCTGTAGCTCAATTGGTAGCAGCCTCACAGTTAAGCTCCTGAATGGTTCTAATATGTTGGTAACTGAGAGACCCCGGTTTAATCCTGGGTAGGGCATCTCATTTGGGGCTGCATGGAATGGATGTAAAATAGGGGTCCTCTGTCCAGGAAGGTTCTTCAAGAAAATTCAAGGGAAAAGTCTAGCTATCCCTTTAATCTTTTTAATGGTGACAGTCATACAAAGCACAGATACAAGGTAAAGGTAGTCTTTGACCTCCTAACCTAAGTCAGGTACCCATTTTTACACCTGGGTGAAGTGAGGAAGGTTGTTTAAAGTGCCTTTCTCAAGAACAAAACGTCGGGGGCAAGGCGAGTATCGAAGTCCAGACCTCTCGCTTCCGAGCCCAACGTTCAAGTTACACCACACAGGACGCCACAAGACTTTCATGTTTTGTACTGGTTTTCTCCTGACTCTTGTTACAGATTGATCTGGGGAAGGACAAGCTGATCGGGGGTATCGTGACGCAGGGTCGGCCTGGGAAGGGGTTCCTGACAGAAGAGTGGGTCACTTCCTACAACATACAGTACAGGAACAACTCTTGCAATGCAGTGGACTATCTCAGAGATAACAAGGGCAACCCTCAGGTATCTTAACCCTTAAACAGAATTTCAGCCCCATAAAATGCTGTCAGTGCCAGGGTTGGCTGCTGACCAAAAAGTAACCCCTGAACAAGGCCGAAGTCCCTAACTTCTGGGGTTCATGTGCTACACTCGCCCAAAGCTGCTACTTCGGGGGAATATGCTTTCCCGGATATATCCGGGTGCGGCACACAGGACATGTGTATGTGTGCCGGATATATCCGGGTTTGGCAGTTTGAGGGTAAAGCTAAGGGCACAACTTTAGCCTCCATAGCAGGCTCTCTGGGGCCTTTTCATGGCTCATAATACACTTTTGCTGGCTATTTCTTTTTGCACAGGGTTTGTTTGTTTGTTTGTTTGTTTGTTTGTCACTGTTTGTTGCTGGCCAGCAGTCAGAGAAGGCCAGCAATCAGCAACCCAGAACAAAAAGAAATGGCCAGCAAAAGTGTATTATGAGCCAAAAAAAGGCCCCAGAAAGCCTGCTATGGAGGCTAACAACCCGCTGTACATGCAAATGCATGCTGTCTTTGTACAAAAATGTGGGCAATCTTTTAGGATCCGTAAGTGGTAAGTACCGCCTAAGTCTGTACGAAATCCTACGGAATCCAACGGATTTGGGAGCACGCAGACATGTCGTAGCACTTTAAGTGTAATACTATGCATATCAAATTCTCTGTGTTCGGGCTGTGGGTTCACCACCAGTCAAGGTCCTAAATGTGTGATAAGGACTTAACAGAAAAATGATGGCATATTAGACCGTCAGCTATAGATGTAGAAAGATATAGAAGACAGAAAGATAAGTACTGTGATAAGTATTTTTCTTCTGTTGTCTTCCTAGATATTTGGAGGAAACTTCGACAAGGTGACCGCCGTGAGGCACATCTTCGCCCAGCCGTTCCGTGCTCGCTACGTGCGCGTGCGCCCGCGCAGCTGGCACAACTACATTAGCCTGCGTATGGAGCTGCTGGAATGTGCAGGTGGGCTGATCGGGCCCTAAGTACGGCAGGCAAGGAACCATCCCAGCTTCACTCACACAACACACTGCACAAAAACTCAAATTTCCGGGAATTTCTGGGACCTGGAACACCCGTGAAACTTGACGTGTCCAGGTCATGTCCAGGAATATATGGGAATTTCAATGATGGGACACACTGGATGGATACACGACCAGGATATGTCGAGTTTCACGTGTTTGTCAGAGCCCAGAAATTCCCGGAAATTTGAGTTTTCATGCAGTGAGATCACCTCATCTTTAACAATGACGACTCTCACTGATGTTAGCCTGGGTACCATCCAATTTACTACATATCAGGGCTCCAATACTAAAAAAGTTAGTATAGGAGACCAAGTGGTAGACTCGCTGGTGGTATTGTGTTGATTGATTGATTTTATTTTGCACTTTAAAAAATGAATAACGTACAGCAAATTAAAGAAAACAAACAGAACGTGCAAGGTGGGGGGGGAGAAAAAGCCGTGTGGCTTATAAAACCTTTCCCCTGTCAAAATTTACAAATCATAATACAATTAAATGGATATGAAGATTATACAAGATGTGTTGGTGTAATGGTTAGGGTGTTTGGTCCAGAACCTAGAGTTTGAATCAGCTGACATGCTCTCTTTGGGAAAGGCACTATATAACACGAGTTTCCTGACTCCACTCAAATGGTTACTGACTTCAGATGGGAGCAGTGGAAAGAGAGGGATGGGTTATGCCTTCCAATGCCGGGGCGGGCCCTAGAGACGCCGTGGACAACAACTCACTGCCCTTGGGGCTTCAAAAAGGCTATAATTACAGTATAAGACTGCCTTGACATTTTTGGCAGAGCCGGTATCCTCCATACACACCGCTGGATCAATCTGTGGTTAGGCCACACCAAATTTATTTGTTGCTTCCCATTTTTTTTCAGAAAAAAATTGGGCCGACAGGTAGAAATAAAATCAAAAAGTCTGTGCTTATAAAAAAAAAGCAGCTTGAGGAGTTAAGTGGCACAATATATGCGATGAATTCCTTCCTTTGATTTGTTACTAATATTATGAATAAAAGGCATTTTATGTGTATGTGGCTGTGAATGGCAATATTTAAAGGTTTCTAATAGCAAAACCTGTTTTATTTTTTCTCTGGACTTTTTTTTTGAAAATTACAAAAAAATGGACATGCAAAGCCAAGAAGCATCAAACCATTGGTGTGGCCATGGCAACCAAAATTAATTTTTTTTACCACAGAGGATGGTAACTGCACTACCCCAGTAGTAGATCCTATGGTACCCAGACTACACTGACGTAACTACATCGGGCTAACATGTCATTATATTTGTCCAGCTTTGCTGACGATGTTGTTTTTTTATCGCTACTACATCGTACATGCTGGATGGTCACAGTGAGTACTAGTAGACAAAGCCTCATAGTATTACTTGGATGAGTGAACTATTGAAACAACAGTAATGCCTATGTAACACACAACCTGAGCAGTAACTATTTCAAAGCTATGTTGAACGTATACAGTCAAACCTGCTCAAGACGACTACCCGGGCAAAATCAGTTGATTTGGTCAGGTGGTCCGTTAGAAGAGTATCAACTCACAACATGCCCGATGCAGACTATAAATAGTTTCCATTGTGTTTAAAATGGAAAATAGCAAACACAAGCACGTGCATCCGCCGCCATCTTTATTTTGAACATAACATCGTAAAGTCAAACATGGTAGTCAAAATCCGATGCAAACTGGCCGAATTCAGCACAAAATCGTGCTAGTAATTGAAAATCGATGGCGCCTCAAGATTTAAAAATGACGCGGCCGTTATGGGCAGGGATTTGTCCCATATACTGGAGTCGCAGGTCCG
>NC_049984.1:23426005-23432994 GCF_000003815.2 Branchiostoma floridae | reverse complement strand
ATACATAAGTCTAATTAACTAACTAGAAAGGCTGATATTTGCTTATGAGCAAATACAGTATATTTCACTACATCCCCCTCCCCACATAATTATAAGTCTAAATATTTCATGGAGAAAACTCTGAAATAAAGCATTATGTTACCCACCTCTCAGGCATCTGTGCCGCAATCACACAACTGAAGGAACGGAAGAACTCCGGGTTGGCTTCCAACAGGTGCTCTGGGTTCTTGGGTACAACAACAAGTGGGGTAAATGTGTGAGGAACAAATTTACACAACTTCATCATTAGAGTAGACTACTGGATCACAGTTGAACTTCAACTTTTAACACAAAAATTGGACTTACCCAAATTTTAAACTGACCAACTCTAGTCTTTGTCAAACAATGAGCAATCCACCAATTCATGGTTGTTAGATTATGCAGAAGAAAACAAGTGACTCAGTCAGCAGTGGATCATCCCTAAAAAGAGACGGGGGGCCCCATAGGCTTTCTGCAACCTATGATCCACTGCTCACCGAGTCACATGTTTTATCTGCATAACGTGATGTCACAGAAGCAGTGGATTGCTCATTCCTTAACAAAGACTGGTGCTGTTCAGTCAAAATCTTTTGTGTTAGAAGTTTAATATTGATCCAGAACAATTTTTTACCAACACAGATGAACTTTCAAGTTAAGAGTGGACTACCTTTTGCTTTTATAGATAGCAAAACATAGCAAAGATCCTTTAGAGATCACTTACCTCATCAATGAAATCCCCACGCACATCTGAGTTCAGCTCCAACAAACACTCTGTAGCCACTTCTGCACGAGACTGGAAAAGAACAATTTCATTTGTAGGCTTGCAGGAACATTCATTTGATAGTAAAGTGTAATGTGCCTTCCAACTTTCCGTTTGTTGGAGGCTTTAGTAGTATAGTCATCATACAAGCCATGCGTAATATGTTTAAATTGTAAATTTGAGGTACACGTAACAAACAATATAGCATCAGCTGAACAAGACCAAAAGACAAAACAATAGTAGGTGAGTCCATTTTTACTTGCCTGGAAAATAGTTAACTGTTTTGATAATGTTGTAAATGTATCAACAGAGATGAATTTTCATACTACGACTTGCAATTGGTAAGGTGTGCAAGCTGTAGTTTTAAAAATTTTGAGTAACAATGCCATCTTGCAGGTTAACCCTAAACTGCAGTATAACCATAGCTATTAAGAGAAAGGTAGTCATAGTTCCCCTCTCACCTTTCCAATGCTGTCTCTCTCAAGGAAGAAGCTGTACAAATTGATGAAAAGAGAATAAAACAATTTAGACAGGTCTATATAGAATGCTTTGTTTGAATCACCGAATGTGATACAACTACATACTTATAACAACTGATCAAATAGCTTTACCGAGTCGTAAAGACATTTAAAAATGTCATATTATTCAATACATTAGAGTCAATTCAATGTAACCATGTGGGTGTTTGTTACATTTCAAAACCTTTGTAACAAGTACATGTTCAACTATGTTACACTACATGTACAGTATTTTATCATACACTATACAGTCTCTTCTCTGCTATTCCGTCTGAGAGCCTTGACATCTCTAATGTCTGGAATCATCCAAATTTTTCTGGACAAGGGCACTGATTGGTCCCTAAACAAAAAAAAGTCATGAGCAAATTAAGGAATGGGTTCAAGTGCCCGCTCCAACAACACCCAAAATGTCCCCTATCTGTTTGCAAAAGGGCCTGTCGTCATCAAACAGGTGCTCTATGAACCCATTCCTTAATTCTCTTATTGACATCACCACCAAAAGAATGTGCAGGTCTCCAGACCAGACAGGTAGCAGAAGCAAACATAGGACTAGGAGCGAACTACTACCCGGATGGTACCCAGGCTACTACCAAGATGGAAGGATCCATACTTATTACTAATATGACTTTCTATAACATGACCTACTTGTTGCCCACATCCTCTCCGGTCACTTTACCACCATCAATGATGGTAAACCAGCCGATACCTGCAAGAGACAACAACATGAACAAATTTTCAAAATCATCTCTTATTCTAGCTATGCATTGTTTATTGATTAATCAACAATGAATGATTAATCATGGATTAATTTTCTATAGTAGCATTAGCAAAATATCTTTGATATGATTAAAGAAAACAAAAAACAAAAACACGAAAAAAATGATTTCTACATTTAATTTCACTTCCAGCAATGGAATTCTTATCATTGTCTCTATTTTTCTATGTTGACCATTGCTTGATGTCATGACTGTAAAAAGGGACAAGCATATCAAAATCTCACTCAAATTGGAAAAGTGATACTAGCACGATCGGACAAGTGGGGTAGGTCATGCACTTGCCCAATCAGCTCTTTCACTTGCCCTGGACAATAGGTATTGTGATATATATCTTAATAAACACTTGGAAGATTGACATTATTGTTACATTATTGCTGCCTACCTGGTAAGATGAGGTTCTTGAGTGTTTCCGTGCCAGTGGCTGTTACATTCACCAGACACACCCGGGATGCCTCAAGTGCTGCCTGGCCATGGTCTCCCCACAGCCTATGTGTACAATTTGGACGTAAATATGTTAAACTTTAAAGTGCCAAGCCCATATATATCCGGGTCATATACATGCCCTGTGTGCCGTGCCTGGATATATCCGAGATAGCGTATTCCCCGAAGTAGCAGCTTTGCGCACGAACCCCGAATGTTACTAATTATTGTTTATTATATAATTGGTAGGGACTTCGGCCTTGTCCGGTAGTTTCTTTTTGAGGTCAGCAGCCAACCCTGGCACTGATGGCATTTTACAGGGCTGGCAATTTAACCCTCTCAACACCAGAAGCCACTATCATGGCTTTCCCATAGGACGCGAGATTCCGGCAGGAAATTCAAACTGACTACTGTGAAATGGGAAATTTGGCAGAGTCTGCCAATCAGGATGCTTGTATCTTTGACCAACCAGAAGAGATGTAGCATTTGAGCCCTGTTTCTGAGGCCTCCAGCATGTGTTTTGGCTTCAGATTTCTACAGGTTTATTTAGTAAATTTAGCAGAAATGGAGACAGTTTGGTGGATAATTTTGTTGGAGGCTTACAGGAGTGATGACAGGGAAATCCTTGAGGGACAGCAAGGCAAACACCCAGCTGTTTTTGTTGAGATCAAATGAGCTGATATCCCTGTGTCTAATGAGCTCTACATGCATGCTTCCTTGTTGTTTTTCTTGGGGCATGAGGTGGACAAGGTCAGGTCAGATAGGTCACTGGTCCCAATTGATATTTTAGATACTCTGATACCTGTCTCTCTACCCAAGTCATAGTAAGTGGATTTATTTGACTCCCTGATATGTGGAGAACATCCAGAAAAATAATTTGCCATTTAGCACAAGGCATATTCATCATTTTTATTTATTTTCAATAGTACAACTACAGGTGTGGGGAGGGGGGCACAACTGTTTATTGGGGTGAACATTTGTTTATCAGCACTGAACTTATTTGAAATCATGCTTTGATTTTTAGTTTTGGTCATTCTAACATACCAGCATTGTGTATGTATGTTTGAGTATTTCTACATAGTTTTATGATAAATGACACAAAAAAGTCAGCCCCTAGGCAAATGTTTTCTTTTGTGAAACTTTTGGGAGTGTTGCAAATGTGTTTTTTAGTGGTTTCCATGACGATTGCTGTCCTCAGATAGATGGTATGATATTTATTTTGCTTGTTTTTGAAAGGCCATTCTGTGAGCTTTCCAGCAATATATAGTTTTCCTAGTCTACTCCTTACATAACAGCTGTAATAATAATACACAAAAAGTACTAATTGACACCTGTATAGACTGAAATTATATGTCGTATATGGTATACAGGAAAAAAAATTATGACGTGTTGAGAGGGTTAAGGGTTAAAGTAAACTTACTAAGGGATTCTAACCTATTACCTCTGGATACTGGGCCAGTCAGATGTTTACCCTAAGCATAATTTACGCCGAGACAACGCAATATACGCGTTATTAAGCTCATAATAGTTCTTATACATAGAAGTACAGACACAAGTATGTTCAGATTCATACAGAAGGGATTCATTTATCTAAATATTTAGAGTTAATAATATGCCACAGAAAAATAACTTGCTGACTAGCCTAGAGTTTTGCACCAGTCAGAGATAACCTAGTGGGTAGTGTGGTCGCAAAGGCATTTCACCTCTTTCTTTATAGACAATAGTTACATACCTAACCACTAGAAAGTCCAAAGTGACCTCAAATACACACCTTAGTTGACGATCGTATTTCTTTTCCTTGTCCATGGTTTTTCCTGCACCGGTGGCCGCCATGCTTTTACTATCTGGTAGTAACAATAGCGTCTGATTCGTGCAACAAAATATCTTCTAACTCTCTACCCAATTAAGTCAAAAAATGTTCTCTTTTTACAAAACGTGTTGAAGAAACTAGTAAAAAAATCATTTTCTACACATTTCATTCAAGGAAAATATAAAGATTGATATACATAACGCATGTAATATGTGGGTTGGTATTACAACCTTTATGTATAGAATGTGTAGCTATGTTCTGTTCAATGTTGAAGGTTTGACCTATGACCTATTGCATGTGTACCAAGTTTCATCATTTCAAACTCCCGCAAAAAAACACGTTCAACAGAATGTTCTGGTAAGCTCCAAACATATGTTGGAGTAAAACCAGGGTTTTTACCTGCAATGTGACATTACCGGGACGTGAGGTATGTTCGGCTCGGGCACAGGGTTTGTCAGGGACCGAGGGAAGAACGTTGACGGGCCGCTGAATCGAACATCGGCGCCGCAAAGTCAAGACCAACATGGCCACCTTGTTCAGGAACTTTCGCAACGTTCCACACACAGCGGCTTCAGTTTTGATGCTGATTCGGCTCGCTCTCTGGCCGACTTCGACGGTAAGACAGAAATGGTTTGGTTTTACGTAGTTTTTCTGTGTATTTCTTGACAAAAGATGACCGTTAACAATCAATTAAAAAAAGGGGAGGGGCGCTGTGTAACTGATATGATAACGTTATATAGTGAGATAGCTGCAAACAGCTGCATAGACGGACGTCGGATATAAATGGAAAATTACCATTGGCGCCTGAAAAAATGTTGAAGGTAGTGAGGTATTGGTTTGTGTGTGTGTGTGTTATATGTACATTTTGTGTTTGTGTCACTTCTATAATTTGTGTGTGTGTGTGTGTGTGTGTGTGTCTGTGTGTGTGTGTGTGTGTGTGTGTGTGTGTGTGGCTGAGGACATATGTGTATGTTCAAGGAGGTTTCTTTAACCTCCTTGGTATGTTTGATATTAACACCATAAGTCGAGAAGCTGTTGACGGATCCTCATGATATTTGGTAGGTGGGTACAGCAGGTGTCCGTAAGACGAAGGTCAAGTTTAAGAATGGACCTATCAGTTTCCTACAGTACTGCAGCAGGACTTAATATTTATATTTTGACAGTTTGTTTCTGAACCCCCCAGAGTCGGACCTGGAGGACAGCAGCTACACCAGCGCCTCCTATCAGTTTCCTACAGTACTGCAGCAGGACTTGTATATGTATGTTTTGACAGTTTGTTTCTGATCCCCTCCAGAGCCGGACCTGGAGGACAGCAGCTACACCAGCGCCTCCAGTCAGCTTCCTACAGTACTGCAGCAGGACTGGTATATGTATGTCTTGACAGTTTGTTTCTGAACCCCTCCAGAGTCGGACCTGGAGGACAGCAGCTACACCAGCGCCTCCTATCAGTTTCCTACAGTACTGCAGCAGGACTTGTATATGTATGTTTTGACAGTTTGTTTCTGATCCCCTCCAGAGTTGGATCTGGAGGACAGTAGTTACACCAGCGCCTCCAGTCAGCTTCCTACAGTACTGCAGCAGGACTTAATATCCATGTTTTGACAGTTTGTTTCTGATCCCCACAGAGCCAGACCTGGAGGATAGCAGCTACATGCACCAGCGCCTCCTATCAAATCCTACAGTACTGCAGCAGGACTTGTAAATGTATGTTTTGACAGTTTGTTCGATCTGAACCCCCCAGAGTCAGACCTGGAGGACAGTAGTTACACCAGTGCCAGTAACTTTGCCGTGGTGAGACGACAGGCCGCCAACCCAGCTCCCAGCATGCTCCTGGTGTCCATGCTGGAGCATCTCTGCTCCCTGTACGAGACCGACCAGGAGAAGAGGAACAAACTCTTTAAAGGTTGTTTGTTTGTTTGTTTATTCTTTATTTAACCAGGTTAAAGCATATTGCCTGACGGCATTTTTCAAAGCCCCCTGGGGGGAGAACCCAGAACTTAAGTCATATATTAAGTTCAACGAAACCAAATTAACTTCAATAACATAATCATACATGTACATAAAGTTATATAAAACCAAATTAACTTTAATAAGTAACATAAACATAGTAATTGTACAAAACCAGATTGACGTAGATAACATAAAATCATACTGCCAAACAAGTGAACCAAAAATGATGAAAAAGGAATTGGCATAGTTGATCAACATGAACTTTTTACATAATGTTTATGTTAGATTAATCATATTTCTTTTTTTCTGGTGGAGCTGTATTTCCTGTGAACTGATACATTGATTTTGATTATATTTACAGTAATATGCGAGCACTTGACTAAAATGAAGGTAAGTTGGAATAAGGCATTATCATATAATGGTATTTGCTTTCCATATATGTACATGATATTACCAGTAGTTGGAAAGTTCAATACTTTGATTAAGTTTACATTTTAGTTAATTAACTTACAGATTTGACAGACAATGTCATAGAATAATGACTTTTATTGGACAGCTATATGCTTTTGTAATCTCGTGAGAGAGACTTATAAGTTATAACATACAAGATAACTATTGTTATTTCCAATCACCTGGTAGTGTATTTGCCACTATACTAAAACCAATGTACAATCAAAGTAGCCTGAGTATCATCCTCCGTAGAACCGCTGGCTCACGACTTTCGCTTGCTAATCCGT
>NC_049984.1:23404977-23425119 GCF_000003815.2 Branchiostoma floridae | reverse complement strand
CTGACTCACATTCACACTGATTATCCTCCTACTGACTTCACACTGGTCCTGTCCCTGGTGCTGAACTCACATTCACACTGATTATCCTCCTACTGACTTCACACTGGTCCTGTCCCTGGTGCTGAACTCACATTCACACTGATTATCCTCCTACTGACTTCACACTGGTCCTGCCCCTGGTGCTGAACTCACATTCACACTGATTATCCTCCTACTGACTCCACACTGGTCCTGTCCCTGGTGCTGAACTCACATTCACACTGATTATCCTCCTACTGACTCCACACTGGTCCTGTCCCTGGTGCTCAACTCACATTCACACTGATTATCCTCCTACTGACTTACCTCTGGTCCTCTCCCTGGTGCTGAACTCACATTCACACTGATTATCCTCCTACTGACTTCACACTGGTCCTGTCCCTGGTGCTGAACTCACATTCACACTGATTATCCTCCTACAGACTTTACACTGGTCCTGTCCCTGGTGCTGAACTCACATTCACACTGATTATTCTCCTACTGACTCCACACTGGTCCTGTCCCTGGTGCTGAACTCACATTCACACTGATTATCCTCCTACTGACTCCACACTGGTCCTGTCCCTGGTGCTGAACTCACATTCACACTGATTATCCTCCTACTGACATCACACTGGTCCTGTCCCTGGTGCTGAACTCACATTCACACTGATTATCCTCCTACTGACTTCACATTGGTCCTGTCCCTGGTGCTGAACTCACATTCACACTGATTATCCTCCTACTGACTTCACACTGGTCCTGTCCCTGGTGCTGAACTCACATTCACACTGATTATCCTCCTACTGACTTCACACTGGTCCTGTCCCTGGTGCTGAACTCACATTCACACTGATTATCCTCCTACTGACTTCACACTGGTCCTGTCCCTGGTGCTCAACTCACATTCACACTTAGTGACCTTGTTTTGATGTCAAACTCAAGATACTGTAATTTTGTTATCTTCCCAATACCCTAAACGTAATCTATTCGTTATAACATAAACAAATGTAACTTCAATCATTATTCTCATATTTTTGTTTCTTCAATACCTGTCCTTTCACAAGAATAAAAGTATTGTCTTCAGTGTCATTGTTTCATGTTTCATCTAAGACAGTCTGTCTTTATTTCCTTCTGTGCATATTATCTGTTTCCTAGATTGTGCGTGAAGTGAAACTGTTAGCCAGCCTACAGCATGCCAACGTGGTGAGGTACCACACAGCGTGGATGGAGTACAGCAATCCAGCCATGACAAGTGAGAACTCAAACCTATTTTATACCTGTACTTACGTCTACAAAATAGTTAGTTCACCTTTATCTGCGGGGTAAACTTTATCCGTTGTTTTTAGTATTTTCGAAATATATATAATGTATGAAAATATTGCAGATTGAAACAAACAGGGGTCGAATTGATATTGCAAAATACCATACAGATACAAGTTACCCCACTGGTAAAGGCAAAGTACATTTGTAGCATTACTGTAAAATTCTGCTACTTTTCCCATTTCGTAACATCTCTCTGTCACATCAGGGCTCGAAATACCACCTGAATATGCAGGGTAGTGCAGGTAAAATTGGAGCTGTGCAGGTATTTCTGCTGGTGTCTACCTGCACCTAACCTGCACTGGTTCATGTACTGGCTTTTAGACATGAATATCCTATGATGTAGGTGTATGTGGATTGTTATTAGCTGCATTGACTCTTACCACCTATTAAGTATAAAAGAAAAAATAGGAATGGTTCCTCAACAATTTTAGTATGATCCATACTTCCTAAACTTAAGAGTGGTGCGAGGAAAATTTGTCTGGTGCAGGTAATTTTCAACATTACCTGCACCAGTGCAGGTATGCATATAAAAGTATTTCGAGCCCTGCACATGCATATCAATTGATGACACATGTACTTCCTTGCACAGGTAACCGTTCTTCCAGTACCAGCTTACCTGTGCTGGAGACGTCTTATCTTCAAGATATCCAGAACCTAAGGTAAGGAGGATTTGTGGCGGAGATAGTAACACAAGGGTAGGGTCTGCGAGGGGTTAAATGCAGAAATGTTTGCGGTGGATTAATGTTCGCGGTTTTTGCGGTGACCACTTCACCGCGAATTTAAAACCACTGCGAACATTTTCCTACTATAGTATTAGATTGCAGTTTATGGTGATACCGCAAACTTAAAGCCACTGCGAAAAGTGCTTTCTGCCGCTACCGCGAAATTAAATCCCCGCAAACTTAAATGCATTTACAGTATTCAGTATCATATTGTTTTACAAAACACACGTCCTGTAATTCACCAAAAGTGGAATTTTGCAAAAAATCGGCTGACTTTGTATTCATTGATACACGCCAAAAAGTAATTACTCAAGCAACTGGATATGGTTCTTGAAACGGTTTCCAAAATCATATCCAGTTGCTTTCTTTACCCAAGTTTCCCAAACCACATCCAGTTGCTTGAGTAACTACTTTTTGGCATATCTTCTTACCTGGATGTCTAACCTACATCGACGTATTCATTGATATGTTATCCATTGGAAAATAACATTGCCCTTTATAGTTTAGGACTCCTTTAAATATTTTTCGTATCTTTCCCATGTATGTGCACACATAGGTCCCCTTACATGTATGCAGACAGCAACAGTATTGTATTCCAAGAGTCGGCAGCGAGTGACACTGAAGCCACCGTCCTAAAGAGACGGTCACTCTCGAAAGAGAGCAGTAGCTATGACATCAGTGTGGAGTCCTACTTACAAGACAAGGGAAAATGGCAGCTTGGTTCTTCAGATTCGGATGAAAGTCTACCTGGGGTCAAAGAAAAGGAGGATGAGCCATGTCTTGTAGATACAGAAGGCAAGACTCCTACTGAAGATATTGTCAGGCATGTATCAGAAAAAGAGCATGTTAACAACAACGAAAAATGCTCAGAACCTTTTAACCCCGGTGAATGGAACTTAAACCCTCTTGAAAAAGAAGCACAAAACGCAGTTAAAGAAAGCATGCAACATTCTGATGTTGTGCCAACTTCAGAAGGAGGAGCTTCTGGTAAATCTCAGCCAGATTTTGATCAACCAGTAAGAAAGAGGGACTTCCAAACGGCAGCTTGTTACCGCGAGAACAGTGTGAGGTTAGGTACAGGATTTGAGCAGGAGGTGCATTTCGAGTCGGCCAGTTTCTCTAGTAGTAGTAGTGTGAGGCTTGGCCACAACCTACCAAGGGCAGTTGTTCCGTTTACCAGTACACCTAAAGACTCAGTAGATGTACGTGTAAGGGGTAGCTTTACAGGACTGAGCAGCGTTCACTCAGAGAAAGACAATGTACCCTGTCTTGTGGATACAGAAAACAGGGCTACTGGTGGAGAGATAAACAGGCATGGTGAAGACTTACAACAGTTGTACAACAAGAGAAACAAAGAAAGTCCAGTTGACACTGTAGAAAGGGAATCTGACAAAAGAAGTGAGAAAACCTCTGAACTGCTAGACACCATACCATGGGATACTGCTGGCAAAGAAAGAGCTGACAACAAGAGTGAGAAAGATTCCACGCTTTTGGACACCATTCCTTGGGAGTCGTCTAGGAAAGAAGACAAGAAAAGCAGTCAGAAAACATCCAGACTTCAAGACACCATACCATGGGAAACTCATAGAAAAGACGAAACTGATGATGACAACAACAGTGAGAAAGCTTCAACACTTTTGGACACCATTCCATGGGAAACAACTAGGAAAGAGAACGACAGTCAGAAAACCAGCAAACGTCTGGACACCATACCATGGGAATCTGATAGAAAGGAAGGAACCAAGGAAAACAGACTGAGTGAAAGAGCAACAGAACTTCAGGACACCATACCTTGGGAGACATCTAGAAACAAAGGATCTAACAATGACTTTGAGGAAGTTTTCCTACTAGAGGACACAATACAGTGGGAGACTCCCGAAAGAGGCAAAGAAGAATCAGAAAAGATTGACCAAACGTTGGAACTTGTGGGGAGTGTAAAACAGAAATCCTGTGCATCAGAAAGAGAGCTTGTCGACAACAAAGAAAAAAGCTCAGAACCTTTCAACGCTGTTGAATTGGAAAAAAATGGAAGAGCAGCACAAAGTGCGATGAAAGAAGGCGAGCAACGTTCTTATGTTGTACCACCTGTAGAATTAGAAGCTTCCAGCAAATCTCAGACAGATTGCGAACAACCAGTGACAAGGAGAGACTTTCAATTGGCAGCTTGTTACAGTGAGAGCAGTGTGAGGGTAGGTACAGGATTTGAGCAGGAGATACATTTCGAGTCAGCCAATTTCTCTAGTAGTAGTAGTGTGAGGCTAGGCCACAGCCTACCAGGGGCAGTTGTTCCGTTTACCAGTACACCTAAAGATTCTGTAGATGTACATGTAAGGGGTGGTTTTACACCGTTGAGCAGTTTAAAGAGACAACACAGCTGGAACCAGGGAGCCAGGAACGGCCACACGGAGACTCACGTCTGCGGTGACAGGTGTAAGCTACGACTGAAGGGGCTGGCTGACTGTGAGCTCGTTGCTGAAGTGAGTATTTGCTTGTTTGTTTGTTTGATTTGTATTACCGATAAACTGCCATTAGGCGTAATACGCCTGCAGTGTTATAAAGAAAGTAAAAGCTGCATAATTACCGGATTGTGAGGTATGATCCACTAACACCGGATTGGATGTCTACTCTTTTCGATAATTCCCATTATACCTTTAACGTACTCAAGGTATAATGGCTGTCTTACATCCCAACTGCAATTTGGAAAATGTTCAGTCTGTAAATAACTCTCAAAAAGCTCAGTCATACAGTAGACACATACTGGCACACTTTTCTATTGTGATTCCAATGTATGACTGAAGGATACACATGTGAAACCAAGTCATACAGTAGACACATACTGGCACACTTTTCTATTGTGATTCCAATGTATGACTGAAGGATACACATGTGAAACCAAGTCATACAGTAGACACATACTGGCACACTTTTCTATTGTGATTCCAATGTATGACTGAAGGATACACATGTGAAACCAAGTCATACAGTAGACACATACTGGCACACTTTTCTATTGTGATTCCAATGTATGACTGAAGGATACACATGTGAAACCAAGTCATACAGTAGACACATACTGGCACACTTTTCTATTGTGATTCCAATGTATGACTGAAGGATACACATGTGAAACCAAGTCATACAGTAGACACATACTGGCACACTTTTCTATTGTGATTCCAATGTATGACTGAAGGACACACATGTGAAACCCAATGGAAAACATAGCTAATATCCATGACCAATTGCTCCACCCACAGAAGCTGGTAACAGTCATTACTTTCCAAACTTGAAAAATGTTGTGTTTTGTTTTCAGACAAGCGGTGTGGTGCTATATATCCAGATGCAGTTGTGTCAAAGGTCACTCCGGGATTGGCTGGTCAGTAGGAATGCGCAGGCTGCCTTATTACATGGTATGTCGAGTTAATCATTCTTTAACATAGTTTTTGTCTTGAATGGACATGGAAAAAATATTCAGAAGTTTATTTTGAGTAAATAATGATCAGCTTCCATATGGACTAAAGTAGTGTTCTAAAACATAGTTTACACACTGTAGGTTTTGAATGAATGCTCATCTGTGTTAGGTAGAATGCAACAGAGACATTTAAGCTTTGTACCAACATCAAAGGAAACACAATGAATTTTCGAAATCTTTCCAACCTTCATAACATTTTCATTCAGGGATGACATCAAGAGTGAATCAAAGGTGGCAACGGAATCTACCATAGTCATGGTTCAATTCAAAAGAGGGTTGATGGGCCCCAATGTAAACTACCTATTAAGTATTTTCTTCTACATGCAGTTGTCATACCAAATTGGCTTATAATCAATAAAGACCGTAGTTCTCATTTATGATAATTATGTAACAATTGCAAGAATGCCTTACCTGAAGTATTTTTTTTGTTTATTCCTAAACCCTTCCCAGACCCCTTTGGTGGTGTCTCTGAGGATGACAACATGAGACTATTCCAGCAGATTCTACAGGGAGTGAACTACATCCACTCACAGGGACTCATGCACCGGGACCTCAAGGTAATTGTTATACAAATGTACATCAATGAAGATTAGACATCCAGGTAATAAGATACACCAAATAGCAATGACTCAAGCAACAGGATATGATTTTGGAAATGGTCAGACGTTTCAGGTAGAATCCACAACCTTTCGTCACTAAAGTGACACTAAAGAGATTTTGTTGCAGGTTTATGTAATCCTAACTATGATTTTACACCGTGTGGACAGTGTCACTACTCTCAGTTCAGATGCGGTCATTGAAATATTTTTCATAAATCTGTCAGTACATATGTAAATACTTTACATTTTGTGACCACATCTGAACTATGAGTAGCAACAGCTGTCCTGCAGTACAATGTGAACCTGTCAGAATTGCCCTGAAGAAGGTGAGACTGAGAGACGATCACTGAAAAGTTGGTGAGAATAAAGCAATGGTTGTGCAAAATATTGAATCGTTTTCACATCCTGTCGCTAGCCTCCCAACATTTTCCTGATGGGTGAGGATGAACATGTGTGCATCGGTGACTTTGGGCTGGCCAGGGAAGACCTGCGGGACACCCACGGGTCCAGTCCCCCCCTCACACCCCTGGAGATGCCCGACGTCATGGCGGGAGAGACCACGCACACATCGGGGGTGGGCACGTGTACATACGCATCACCAGAACAACTCAAGGGAACCACGTATAACAGTAAGGTAAGACCATTCAAACCGCAGGGGTGACTCAGCAAAATCATAGTAGGGCGCACTAGAGGAATACTAGAAACGAATATGTTTGAGTTTAGGGTGCTACCTACAAAATATTCAAAAACAAAAATATTCTATCTGCGTATCATGCCCACTTGAGAAACGCCGCTCTGCAGAGGTTGAGAACATGAAAGGATGTCCATCTCCTTTTTACCTACCGTAGATTTCACTGATTGTCACTGATACAATTGTCGCACAATAAATCTCTTTTTTTTTTCTTTCCAGTCTGACATGTACAGCATGGGAGTCATCTTGTTTGAGCTGTTCCACCCCTTCGGGACTGAGATGGAACGTGCCAAGTCTATCCAGGACTTCCGAGAAGGCAGGGTTCTACCACAAGTCCTTGTGGAAAGATGGCCGAGACAGGTAAAATCACAGTTTAGCTCACTGAAGAGCTATTCTCTTTCATTACTCATGACAAAGAACACAGACCATATGATTGTACAGCATTTGAAGGTTCATTGTAGAAGGAAAATTGTCTGGATCCTAAGCTCTTCTTGACAAGACATTACTGACAGTCCTAAACCATGGTCTGGAGAAAGTCGGAGGCCATGGCCAGCTATATTTGACAGGGGCATAAGATGTATAACCACTAAGACACTTAAGAGTGATATTTTGCTTGAATGTTGCGTTTTCTGGAAAATCTAAACTTTCAATTTCAACCTCACCAGTTTGATTCAGTTGTGCGCCATGTGATTGTTTCAATATCAAAATAAAGGAAGTTAATCTATGCAAAAACCAAGAAATAGAAATTCTTTTGTCATTAGGGTAACTTTGTTTTACTTATCAGTTCTGTAGTTTCTCACATGTGTCTTTTGATTTTTGTGCCATGCATGTGTTTGTAATAGTATGTTCCTTGTTCCTTTTCTTTGAAAAGTAATAAGAATTATATTTTTTTTTAAAGAACCAAGAATTAAGATTATCAATATGTACTATGATGTTCTTAGTGAACCATCTGATTTTGTCCCCAGTGTGACTTTATGCAGCTACTGACCAGTGATGAGCCCAAGTACAGACCAAGTGCCAAAGATATCCTCAAGAGTGATCTTTTCCACGACAAGGATAAGGTCAGCTTTCCTGCAGAAACTCTCAACATTTTTACTTCAATCTCATTTTATGTGCATGATAACTCTAATATAAGATTTTGTTTTTTTAGTTATTTATCGTTATGTATAATTATACAGTATTGGTGTTGAAATTAAGTTGTCACACTGGCTACCAGAATTGAAATATTTTGCCTCTAGTATTTAGCTACTTGGCAGTACTGAAGAGCCATCTAGTAATCCATGACAGTACTGCAGCATCGGACCTGTCAATTGGCCTACAGGTTAAAAACAAGATGGTAACTGCAAGACGTCCTAATAGCAAAATGGTGGCACCAGTCAAAAGATCCTTGTTCAACTCATTTACATTATGAAATAGGATTTAATATGTTTAATATGTTTTTTCCAAAACAATGAGCATTATCAAAATGTATAACAAAATGGTCGTGTGGTGCAATCAGTAGGACGGTTGATTCATAACCCAGAGATTTTGGGTTCAAGTCCGTTGTTGTGTCACCGATCTTGCACTTCACTCAGGTGAAAATGAGTACAAATTTTCTGTTAAGGCCATCCCTCGGTTAAAGAACCCCACACACTTATCGAAAAGAGTAGGGGTCCTTCGTGGTGTGAGTGGGGCAATGACAGTCATATTGAGGTCACTGGGCACTGTATATACAGGCCCTTGCGATTTAGCCCCGTATTCAGCCCCTGGCTGCAAAGAGAGAGAAGTCGGCCCAACCAATAACCAATGACATTCTACCTTTTTCAGGTTATCGCCAATTTGAAAGCCATGGTTGACAAGCAGTCCAGGGAAATGGCGGAACTGAGAAGACAACTGAAGGAAAGGGAGGACATGTTGTTGCAACTCAGGAGGGACAGAAGTACACATTAAATATGAATCCACGTCATACATGGAGAAAAACATATACTATTAGGAATGTTGATTTGACTATACAAATGACATCCTCTGGGAACCCCAAAACTGATGGGAAGGACAAAAAAACAGTTTGGCCAAAAAAAGTTGCCTTCATTATGAAAAAGTGGTCAGGATGCACATGACTGAATACACAGAGAAGTATCGAACAATTATAGATTTTCCATAGGTTCTTTCACATCTGACATTTGGATTTACTTTGACATTCAGCTACGTTAGTATCTGTTTTCTGATATTGTTTGCAATTTACGGCATGTGCATGCGTGTTCTTTTGCTGATATTGTAGCTGCTTTGTACAAACTTCATAATAAGATTGGTTCTTCAATCAAAATAGTATGAAATGTATGTGTATACATTTGTAATATTTTAAGATTTTGTTTTGTGCAAGGCAAACTGTAAGCTACACTTCTCAACATGACTTCAAGCAACATGAAGCAATGTTATCAAATACATAGACACATATGTACTACCACTTCTACCTCATGATTGAACTCTGTTTTGATTTTTTTTGTGCATATTTCTACAAACTGTTAGTTCCCAGTAAAAATTCTTATGACACGAATTCATGTGAAAGAGTTACCGAGTCTTGCAGTTTTAATTCAGTGCAGTATCAACTGGTACCCTTGTTACAACTATGAAGTATGTCTTTGAATTGATGAAAACATTTTGTTAGTGAAAATTCTGCAGTGTCTTGTGTCAAGTCTGTATTGAGTTTGACTTTCTTGTTAGGGGTACACTCCAGTTTATTTTGGGTTTTAGTTGGAGGCGGCTCACCCTTAAGTCTAGCGACCATCTCTACCAGGGAATTATCCTGAAGCAAAATAACTATATATGGGATGAGAGGATATTCCTTTAGCTACAAGACCAACTGACTTCTGATCCTTCAACTTCTCTAATTTAGACAAATGAGAGGGAAAATACATTATTTTCATGCAGAAAGTAATGCACAAAATTGGGAATTTTCGCATTGGATAAAACCCATTTAAAAGATTTTTCCGGCAAACACGACTGACAGTGTCAGAAAGAGAACAATCATGCGAGCAATTGAGCCAATTATAAAGAAAATTCTAGGACTACAGTTTTTGTTATCAACCACCGCGCGGCAAACTTCGCTTACACGGCACCTCAGAGGTCAATCTAGGTCACGGAATCGGTTTACATGCAAGGCAGAAGGATACATGGGAATGAGGCTCGGGCAAAACACACCATTCCCTGCGCTTTTCAGCCATGTTAGCGTTTAACGTCATTTCGCAGTAAATAATGAGAAATGCCAAATCAAACGTTAACATAGACCCTGGGAATCATTTCACTTTTTTTGTCGCGCACTACCACGGTAGAACTGGGGTGTGCACCGTTAATATATGCAAATTTATGAATAATATTGTCTGCGGCTTTAAAAAGTGACACTCGCGACTTTTCGTTCTTGAGTAACAGGTGGTTGAAAGTTACGGTGTCCTAAGAACTGGGGTGTGCACCGTTAATAACCGTACAATAGGGCCCTGCCATATTTGTTTTACCAATAGGGCCCTGCCATATTTGTTTTACGAACCCAAACTAAAACTTTGTAAAAGCAATGTGTCATACAAACTTCCACTGTCTTATCACGGAAAAGGCTGCCTTATTAGATCCTTGTCGGTGGTTAGTTCTGTTACAGGCTTCTTCTTACAAATTCTACAACATCAAAATCGTACGACGAGCAAGGGCCATTAGGCCCCCGTTCACACTTGTGTTTATTATCAATGACATTATATAGAAGACATAATAATCAAGTTCGTTTGTATTGCATATTGACATGATTTTTCCTTAGGCCGAAAAAAATGCTGTTTTTTTTCGGTTTATATAATAGATGACCAGGCTGCACAGCGGTGGGTCAAATCATTTTTAAAAAGACTTCTTCCCGCAAACTTTACCTAAACCAAAAGACTCATGCGGACTTGAATACATCGGAAGCTTCATTGACACGAAAAAGATCGAGTACAGTGTGAACAGGGCCTGAGCGATATGGCGACAACAGAACGTAAAGAAGTTTACCTAAGCACCCATATCACCGCTCTAATCCGTTTTACTGCTCTCGCTGTGGTTTCCCTGACAAACAGTCCCCATTGTGTGCCATGTTTGGTGACCTGAACAAATCAAACCCACAGCCCTATGTTTAACTTTAACGCCATTCGGTGTCCACTCATAGCAACCCTTGTTTAAACCCTACACATCTCCGTCCGAGATTGAAAAGACCTCTAAAATCTTTATAAACGTTAAGAGGTTTTTTTAGCACAATAACTGTTACAATCCCTAACTCTCGTACTTATAGTCCTTGACTTAATGGTGTCTACACTCCTTTCAAATTTAGGAATTAGCTACTATTGTTTACTTTTGTGGCAGATGGAAAAGGCACAAGAAGAAGAGAAGTTAACGTTATGTTCGCATAGCTTTTGACGTACGGAAGAAGTGGCGTATGTTTCGACCCCCTAGCAGCTTGCTCTGGAACTACAGGGGCCTTTTTGTTTACTAGTAACTATTCAAAGAGGGATAACTGAAGAAAGGAACGATACATTTCCATGATATTCAATGATCGGGTAGCCTAGACAGAGGTGTACATCATGAGATGCAAATTATGCAAATTAGGACTTAATTTGCATGATCAATGAGGAAAATTTGTAATTCTTGGTTGTTTTTTCAAACATTGTCAGTGACATATCCTCATAGGCTATTCAGAGTCAGTAGTGCAGTGTTTGTTAACAAGGTTCTCTTGTCTGTCGTCGGTCGATGCGTGGAGACAGGGAGAGAGAGAGAGAAAAAAGCCCGTTCCACAAGCCGTTCTTCAGCGTGACTAGGTATGCTGTATGTTGACACAGCCGGAAGGACAACAACTACAGAGTGGTGCTCGTTAGCCAGGCGTGCAAGCGTGCATGTGTGCCGTGTACACGTTGGACTGTACCACAAAACACCTTAGGTAGGGGGGAGTAGCTATATCTTCTATAGTCCACACTTCCACACTAATAATATGTGGATGTAAAGCCACCGTTCAAACCGTTTAGATATCGTTCTTGCAAATCCATTTTGTTCTGTACATGTTTTGATCGCGTAATATCTTTGCTAAATGATCGTGTGTTCTAGTTACTGAGCTTTCAACAATTGTACTACAATAGGTGTGTTCGCCCGACACCATTCTGCAGACGACAGTTAGTGCATGACAGGCTTGTGTGTTGGATACGGTGGGCCGGTCGCCCGTGGGACGGTTCTCGGGAGTTTTAAAGGCGAACAGGTCGATAGGACACTACCATCAACCGTTACCCCCTGCTGTTAACAGACAGTTAATTGTACAGGTTAGACAGATAACTCTTTTCTGTACACTCTACCCTCTGGGTATATGTCCTCGTATGGTGCGTTTTACAGGTGTAATGTGTAAAACAGTGTCGTCAGAAAACATCATCTTGGTATGTACATGCATGCATACACTGTGTTTACACGTGTAAATGTTGGCGTTTAAAAGGTGTTTGAAACCTTTAAGTATTTTTATGCTCCTTCTTTGTTTCAAATTCGACACTCACCATAAATGATGCCTTTTGACTCTTATTTCCTCAAGAAAGTGAAATCTAAGACGACTTGATTTTGTGCTACAGCAGTTATAGGTAGCAACTGGAGTTTCTTCGTGATATAGTATTGGGGACAAAAAATATCTGACAAGATTGTTTGAAAAGCTCTTGTGCTGTGCTCGCAAACAACCATCATTAAAAGCAAATTTCTCACTAGATGCCCCAATTACACATTGGAATGCGATGCATATTTAGATACGACATTGTAAGTGCTATAAGGCACATACAACTACTAGTATAAAAAAGGTGTCAAAGTAAAAAAAAAAGCCATGTATAGACTGAAACCTCGTGATTTGTTTGTACATGTTTATTACAAAAAGATATACTAGATCTACAACAAAATCACCAATTCTCAGGGCCGGAATTACAATTGCTCTAGGCGACACATATAATATATGTTTAGATTGTTTTGTTTGTTTGTCGGCAAAGATTCCAAAGTTTGTTTATCATGTCTCTCCATGCAGGAAAAACTTGACGAGTCAACAAAATCGGTGGAGAAACTTCGTTTTTTAAAACTGTGACACCTGTCAAAGAGACGTCGGAGAAAGTCGCCATATCACTAAGTGAGAACGAAGAGTGGCAGCCGGCATTTCGAGTGGTGTAAACAACTCGATCGCTGATTGGAGCAAACATCTGATTCAATCAAGTTTACAGCGTATCAGGCTGCGGCTTTGGTGGATCGGGACGGGACAACGGACACAAGTTGTATTCTGCATGGCTAATACTAATCCTTTGTGGCGATCGCAATTATGTCCTGCGTGTAACCCAATTGTAAAGTAGCACGCAAAGAGCAACCCCGAACAATTGGGTAAAATACTCTGAAAGGAAGTTTTTAAAAAGAGTTGTCGGGCTGCCATTTGACGTCGAGTGGAGAAGTTACCTGGAGACAATTTTAGAAGATTACGTTCTGGCAGTTCGCTAGATTCAGTGAATCAAAGATAGAGAGAGACAGAGAGAGAAAGAGGAAGCTACTATGAACGGACCGGCACACCACGGACACGGTAGGCTAAGCCATTCGAAGCTTCACCATGCCGCCCCCCACCCCATCGAACTCAACACCCCTCTCTGCCCGGCTTCGGTAGTGGGAAGCTTTTTCGAACTCAGCGCCGAAGCGCTAGGCGGAGAGATGATACCGTTCTCGACGTACGACGGCAAGGTGGTGTTGGTCGTCAACGTGGCGTCGGCGTCAGAACACACCACGAGGGAGTACCTCCAGGTGAGACAATGAGTGAACACACCTGGTTTGCGCTGTTGTTGTCGTTGTTCAAATGTCACAGTCGTTTCAAGGTGTATGGAAAAATCACAGTGACACCTGGTAACACTATAACAGATTTTCCACAAATGGTGCTACGACCAGTGTGTGATTCAACAAACATATTCCTTAATTTAACTTTGTGTGAACTTGGTAAAAGTTATTCTGAACTGTATTAAAGTTAAAACACAAAAAAAATTATTCTTGACAAAGACTGTTGGTTAATCAAAAAATTTGGGCAGGTCAATTTTTATGCGTTCGAAGTTGCTTAGCTTTGAAACTTACTCCTTTTTAATTCAAACGCCATTTAACGCGAGACCAAACTGACATACTTTAAGCGAATAGGCAGGGGTTAAAATTATGGTTTATAAGATAAAACTCATTATTTTCTAATCGTCATAGAAATCACCTAAGGCGACTTAAAACTTAAAGAAAAACACAAGCTACCTTTCCTATATCCTTTTCATACAAATCCATTTAGTATAAGTAGAAAAAAATCACTCTTTAAAACCAGGTATTGTGTAGTAAAAAAGTAGTGTCATTTGTTTTGGACATTTGCGGACTTATGTACGTGTTTGTGACGTGGTCTGTTCCATTAGTTGCTGTGTGGCAACAAATTAGGCCTAAGCCAGAGAAGACAGGAGGGACGTATCGTATATCTGACATAGATTAGAAAGTCTGATACAAAAGGACAATACCACTACCGGTAAAGCTAGATTCGTAACTAAAAATAGACAAGCGTTTCACACGGAAAGACCACCAGGAAGTGTAACGCTGGGTCACCTTTATTCGCGGAGTAACCTATGTCCGTCTGTAGAACTAGAAAAAAAAACGATATTTTGGGGTATCAACTCGACGTATGGTGGTTTCAAACTTCAATACCCTCAAAATACCGCATTTGGAACCACGTCCGTATACTTGATATCCCTGTTTCTAAAAGTGACGAATTTAGGTTACCCCACGGATATAGGTGAACAAGGGTTACATAAAGATCTTTTCACTATCTTTACAGTTTTTCGATCTGGAGATTCTCCATACCACATTAGCGATACACGAGCAGCTAATTTGATACACTTACAACGAAACTTAGCCGTTTTCGGAGTACCCCTTTGTGAAAATATTTGTTGTTTTATTGACAAACAGAAAAGAACGTTGTGTAGTCCATGGGGTATCGTTTCCGGGTACTTAACAATAAAAGGCAGACCTCATTGGGTCTTCTTAATCTTTTACTGTTTATGTGGGGAAAATGGGATGCAGCAAAGTGGGTCAACATGCAGTATTACAGATAGATATATCTGTGTATGTATATGTGTGTGTGTGTGTGTGTGTGTGTGTGTGTGTGTGTGTGTGTGTGTGTGTGTGTGTGTGTGTGTGTGTGTGTGTGTGACCCTTGTAGTACCTAGGAGCGCTATAGCATGATAGGTCAGCAAGTTTTTCTTGCTGTTTCTGTAGCAGGGCATATTTTTACGGGGAGGGGTTGCTAGCCCTTCCCTTTTTAACGTGCATGAAACACTCCCTCGAATACGGGGCCCCAGTGTTCTTGTCGAAAGACGTTGCTACACCTACCGAGATTTCCTGACTACTAACATGGCTCTACAAGTTGCCAACTAGTTGGAAACAGAAGCTGACTGCAACCAGTTGAGCTACAGGGACATCCCAGATAAATATATGCTGGAATTCATTCACATTGCTTTATTCTAGTCCCAGTGTATGAGTAATGTGTACACGCACGGTGGAACGTAAGCTTTTTACCTTACAACAACTGAGCATGAAAAAACATGTCCGGTTGCTCTGTTGTGTTCGTTCCATGTTTTTTTAAGGCGATTAAGTCTTTTTTGTGACACTCTCCCCGACCACTAAGCCCTGTGAGAGGTTGTGTAAACGTGCGAAATGTACATTGCTCGTGTGTTCAAGTTTCAGAGTGCCCGTGGAATCAGAAGTTTACGATAGTTGCCGCAGGTTTTTGTTGTGTTGTCCCTCACGACACCGATGTTTGGTGTATAACGCGTGGCGTTATGTTTGTGTGACAAGTTAGTGTTGGTGGAATCGTTGGCTCGTTGGTATTTTAATTAGGCCACAGCAAGTAACTATGAATGACATCAGCGCGCTCATTAATTTTCGCCTGATTTCAGAAAAAAAGCAAGATTTTTTTTCTCGTCGGGGATGGTCAGATAGACCAAAATAGGCAAACATGTTGTTTTGAAGCGTAATAATTATATTTATAGAAGTGACACTGTGGTGGTAGCCATGACTATAGTTGCAGAAGTGAAACTTGATGGATAGTTGTAAATGTGCCACCAATATGGAAGCCATGAGTGTAGTAGTCAACTTGGCAAGTGATACCGGTGTACCACACTAGTGTCACTTTTACTACAGTAGATCACTTCTTTAATACAGGAATTAATGCCTTCTTAGTTGTGATGTCACGTTGTCACTTCAAATCTATTTACGACGTTTATGGTGTCTATTTTGAAAATTTACCCATCTTGGTTTTTTTTCGCGCTATCTCACTATTTTTGCACTCTGCACAGGATGTCATCCATACAATTTACTTGCCGTGGCCTTACAGCAACGAACATTCTGTTGTGTAATGCAGACTATGTTGATTGAACATGGAGTTCATGCTCGCATATTCTTTATTTTTACAGATATTTGTCACTTATTAATTGCATGAAAAAGTTGGGAATGTATATATCGTTTTTGCTATGTCTTTGTGTGCGTCTGTGTGTCTGTCTGTGTGTTTGTGTTTCCAGATATTTCTTTCCAGTATAACTTTAAAACCTCTGGATGGATTGCAATGATATTTGGTATGTGGATAGGGGCTGGGAAAACGAAGGTCATGGTCAATTCCGGGCTCCATGCGTCTGACCTTGGTACTGCAGAGGTATTTCCAATTTTGTATCTATTATCATGCTATATATGGTCTTGGTACATTTTTGGTGGCAGATAGCTTTTGAATGACTGATATATTGATATATTTGCTAATAACAAATTACGGTAGGTATAAAGGTAGTCCCATAGCCTTTTTGAGGCCGCATAGGGTTGTTTACTACTGTGTGTAGGGCATAATATTGGAAGGCGGAGCCCAGCCTTCTCCTTCCACAACCTCCTACCTCCACAGCCAAAGTTAGGAACCCATTTTTACTGGGTTGCGTGAGAAAAGTCGTACAAAGTTCTTCTCAGGGACACAACGTCTAGCATGGAACGTCAGTAATCAAACCCGTTACCTCTGACTTTCATGTCCGTTAACCTATCCAGTAGGCTATTTGACGCCAATTCTTTTACGCTTTAGATTTTAAAGAAAATGTTTTTCACAACAAATCAATCGCGATTTAACACTTTTATTACAACTTTCTTTAAAATTAAATTAAACACAGGCAGGCAAGCACAAAATTAAGTGTCTGTCCTCCATCAAAATGCCTCGGAACATTTAGCGATGGGCCACAGCAAGTACGTTTTATGGATGACGTCGACCAAGCGCGCATTAATTTTCGCCTAATTTCAGAAAATAAAGAAGATTTGTTTTATTCTTTGGAGATGGTCAACATGACGACAAATTACCAAAATGAGCAAATACTCAGTATGTTGTGTTGTAGCCTAATGGTTGTACTTGTTGGAGTGACACTACTGAGGTAGCTATGACTGTAGTTGCAGAAGTGAAACTTGTTGGATAGTTGTAAACTTTGCCAGCATTATGGAAGCCATAAGTAGTTACTAACTTTTTAGGTGATGCCAATCTACCATACTAGTGACGCACCAGTACAGTGCACTACTTGAATACAGGAATGAATGCCTCGTTGGTTGTGATACTATGTTTATTTTGTCCCTTTAATTCTTGTTACAACGTTTATGGTGTCTGTTATAAACGTGTAGCTATATTGTTTTTTTTACCCATTTTATTTCGGCCTATCTCATTATTTTCACCGTGTGCAGAGGGTGTCATCCACAAAATTTACTTGCTGTGGCTAAATTTATTAAACTTAGTTTTATCACCCCGGTAACGAAACGTCCAGTGATGAAGAATACATGATCAAAGTTTGGCTCGATTCGAGTGTTTAAGCTCTTGATATTAAAACTATTGATGAATGAGTTTGTCTTGTTGTTTGTTTTTCGCCCTATTTCACTATTTTTGCAGTCTGCAGAGGATGTCATCCATAAAATTTATTTGCTGTGGCCAAATTTATGTAACTTAGCCTTATCACCCCGGTAACGAAACGTCCAGTGATGAAGAATACATGATCAAAGTTTGGCTCGATTCGAGTGTTTAAGCTGTTGATATTAAAACTATTGATGAATGAGTTTGTCTTGTCGTTTGGCGGCGCCGTCAAGACTTGTCACTGGGAACAGGTGGCTTCATTAGTTGCCTAGAACGCCGCTATGGTTGGACGACAAATATTGGGCAAGTCAAAGGTTCATTCAGACGCTTTTATTATGTCTGAAAACACGTTAAGTGAATCAGAGGGAGTGAAAAGGCGCGGGGGAAGTGTGTACACAGCAGTCGGTCAAATAGCCATTCTGTATGGGCCGGTTCGACTTTAATTGGAATGTGGACCAATAGCACGTGATGACCCATTTTCTGTAGTCATGACTATGGAGGCTTTTCATTGGTGTTGTTGTAAAGGTGGTATCTCACTGCACTTGGGGCACCGGTGCGTTACTGCCGGGTTTGAAAGATTACACAACGAATTTCAGGAGATAAAGAACGATTTTTTCTACGTTTTGTGTATTTTGTTGTCTTCTATTAGTCATACTTTAGAATGTGTGTTATGTGTGTGTTTGTGTATGTATGTGTGTGTGTGTGTGTGTGTGTGTGTGTGTGTGTGTGTGTGTGTAGGCGTGTGTGTGTGTTTGTATATGTGCATGTCTGTGTATGTTAGTGTCTGTGTGTGTATGTGTTTGTGTATGTTTATGTTTGTGGCTGGACAGCACAACTCGAGAAGCTTTGGGTGGATCCTTATGATATTTGCGAACACGTATCCTTACATAAATGGTGCACTCCGTATTACTAGTACTTTACACAACATGGACCGGATTTCAATGCTTCATTGTCATTTTTGCATGGAAACATTACACATTACCGAATCAAAGACGAAACACTACTTCACCTTTACAAGCGGGGTAACCTATATCCCTTGTTTTTAAAACAGGATATATAGTGATATCAGGTCGATAGATGAAGATATTTTGAAAAAAAATTGCCGTTTTAGATATATATCCAACTTTATAGCCATATCCATAAATACCATGTTTTTAACTTCTAACGGATATAGGTTACCCCGCGGATAAAGATGAGCTAGTGTAGAAAGTTTAGAGTGAATGTCGACACTACTCTTAATACTAGTGTTTCATTCCGTAACAAATAAGACCATAGCACGTCCAGGTCGAAATATATTTTTTAAAAAACAACATATTTTCCGCTGCAGTACCAAGGTCACATACCAGGGTGCCCCAAATCAACCTTGACCTTTGTCTTCCCAACCACTACCCACATACCAAATATCATCGTAATCCATCCAGAGGTTCTAAAGTCATGCTGACCACAAATATCAGGATGTCCGGAAACACAGATAAACACACACGCCAAAAACTATACCCATTTTTCATTGAGGTAGTAACATTTCCATTTTCATGGAGATAATAATACTAATATATTCTATTGTGTGTTCATTTAGCTGAACGACCTGGTAGCCACCTACGGCCCGAAGGGTCTGATAGTGCTGGGTTTCTGCTGTAACCAGTTCGGGAACGGTGAACCCTTCTCCAACCACGAGATCCTCAGGTGCCTCCGCGCAGTGAGGCCGGGAAACCGCTATTCTCCCAACTTCCAGGTACGGAAAAAAAACTTTAACTGAACTCTCTAACACATGCATATGACATGACAACCGCTGTTAGTTGGTTGCAAAAAGTTTAAATGGTACAGGGGGTTGTGGTCAGCGAGCATCAAATGCGTCCGAACGTTATCTGTTTCATCCATTTCATCGAGAAAAATTAACTAAAAAAATTTATAATGAATTCCAGTGTTCCAACGACGTAAATTCTAACAACACTAATGGTATGGTCACAAAAGGGGAACCTCTGGGTAGTTTTGGATGTGATTTCTGCACTTTGGGATGTAACCACTAGGTGGCCCTGCGGCTACAAGGCTATTTTGGGGCACAACTGGGTCCCCAATCGGGGACTATTGGATTGTTCATCTCGTATTGTCATTCCATGCGATTTTTTTTCTGAAGTTTGTTAGTTGTCTACCGCACTGGTAAGCATACGTCACATTTCCAAATCGGGGCCGGCCGGGCAGCTTTCGGGGACAAAAGGTATGACATGAAAGACGCCAAACTACACAAGACGTAAAGAGAATAGTCGTGGGTATTATTTGTGTATATCTTTTTACGTGATACATTTCTATTTTTAGTTTCTACAAACACACTCAACAGAGGATTAACTGAACTGAACGTACAGCACGGCAGGGCCCCGGTGTGACAGCGATCTCGCCCCCCCCCC
>NC_049984.1:23351243-23404877 GCF_000003815.2 Branchiostoma floridae | reverse complement strand
TTTTTTTTGGGGGGGGGGCGAAATCGCTAAAGGGGGGCGAGGTAGGGGGGCGAGATCACTAGCCGGGGAGGGCGAGATCGCTAGTGATTTCGCCCCGGGGGGGCGAGATCGCTAGTGATTTCGCCCCCGGGGGGGGCGAGATCACGGGGGGGGGCGAGATCGCTGTCACACCGGTATGGAAAGGTGACGTTAGCTTAACAATGTCTGTGCGTGTATTTCAGCTATTTTCCAAGGTGGACATCAACGGCAAGCACGGCCACATCGTGTTCGAGTACCTCAAACTGAAGCTGCCCTTCCCGTCCGACAACGCCGCCACCATGGCCCAGGAGCACCTGGACATCTGCTGGAGTCCGGTACGGAGGACCGACGTCTCCGGAAACTTCGAGAAATTTCTCGTAGCGAGCGACGGACAGCCTTACCGGCGGTACAGCTGGAGGACAGCGCCGGAGGACTTGTGCAAGGACATCGAGGAGCTGCTCAGAAAAGTCACGCGCACCAACAGGGAGCAAGGAAACACGGGCGCCAAAAATGACAGACCCGTTCTTTTTAACAGCAAGAAGTACATGCAAGAAAGCATAACTCGTAGTACGGTCAGAGACGATGCCGCATACTAGTACTAGTTTTACCAGTGGTACCCTTGAATAGTTAGCCTAGGTACCATTCGATTTTTACCGGATCTCCTTACGAGTGTAAGGCGCCCCGGTATCATCATCATATCGTTCCGTGCCAGTACTGCAGCCAGGCCACGGCCTTCTCGTTAGCTTCTAGTACTAGTAGGTCCTGGTTGGAGGTGGTAGGGCCTAATATACAGTCCTTTGTAATGTAGACGCCCCGGTAGAAATCGGATGGTACCCAGGCTGTTGAAGTTTCATCAGGTTGGTAAGTCACTAGATGACAAAGTAACTTGTACACAACCTAGTGTTCTATTCAAGCCGACGTCTCGGGACATATGCTGGCCAATTCTATCACGAACTGCAGCTAGGTGTCGCTGCTAACACGTGCAGTCCCAAACGTAAAGTATCTGCACATTTACAAGAATAGGTGCGTAGTTATGCGGTGTTTGTGAAGGTGACAGACGGTCACCGAAACGTTCGCTTGAGTTTAACACTTGGTTGTATACAAAGAACGTCCGTTTATGCTTTCAAATTGTTAGTAGTTGTTGTACTGCTCGTTGAACTTGAGACGGCAACTTTGAGCAGACTGCTCATTTACTTTGTTAAAAATATCATACTATAGTGGTCAATGAATTGTACATACTAGTATTGAGTTGTTTTCTTTCACATTTACTAACAACGTTTCTTGTACAAAACTGTGGCAATGGTTTCTAAAGCCTAAATGGTTCTTCAAACTTATTTCATTTGCACCACTCGTACAGAAATCCCTTGTTCAAGAAATGACCAAGCAAACACATTTTCAAAATCTCCATACGCCTTTATTGACATGTAATAGTTATTTCTCTGAATTTCAACACTAACCTCACAAACATGTTACGAGGGGCGTGCAATTAGTAATGGTCCTGACCCATTTCCCATAGCAGGAGATTAATGAAACTTGGCACAGTTATTAGTCTTTCTCTTCATAGAAATCACCCAGAGTTATGCATTTCTCCCATCGTTTGATGCAGCTCTGGACACCGATTTTGTAGGACACCCCAGGTTGGTCCTCCAACTGATGCCTCATCAATGGCACAAGAGGGACGACCAGGTCTGGGAGCTGTTTCCACAGACTTAAAGCCACGTTTGAATTCAGGATGCCAGCGTTTTACAAGGTCATATGATGGGGCATCATCACCATAAGTTTCATTTATTTCATCAAAAGTCTTCTTTGGTGTGCATCCTTTCAAATACAAAAACCGGATCACTGCGCGACACTCAACTGGTTCCATTTCACAC
Source organism: Branchiostoma floridae (assembly GCF_000003815.2). Classification (NCBI taxonomy): domain Eukaryota; kingdom Metazoa; phylum Chordata; class Leptocardii; order Amphioxiformes; family Branchiostomatidae; genus Branchiostoma; species Branchiostoma floridae. The sequence goes on along the minus strand of NC_049984.1, from coordinate 23,402,985 downwards.
CTGGTCCATTTCGCACCTGACTAAGTTCAAACACCAGTAAATCAGAAACCACAATTAGTTCAGAGCTGTCTTTTGCAACATAACCCATAGAGATATGAATTATTACACATACAAAATTTCATTTAGATCAGACAACTGGAAGTGGGTCAGGACCATTACTAATTGCACGCCCCTCGTATACATGTACCAATACAATAGACTATCAGTATCATCTGTGTCTATTTTCTCACAAAAGAGTGGAATCTTCAACACCTACAGGACACTATAGACATATACTAGTTACATGTAGGCCTAGGAAAAAATGTTACATTTCCGGTTAACCGACCAACTACAGGCAAACCTGTCCAAGACGACCACCCGGGGGACCGACCAAAAGTGGTCGATTTGGTCAGGTGGTCGGTTAGAAGAGTATCGACTCACAACATGCCCGATCCATGGTTTAAATGTTTTCCATTAAGTTTAATGGCAAATAGCAAGCACACGCACGTGCATCCGCCGCCATATTTATTTTGAACAAAACATCGTAAAGGTAGTCAAAATCTGACACAAGCTGGCCGATTTCGGCACAAAATTGCGCTAGTTATCATTGAAAATTGATGACACCTCAAGATTTGAAAATGACGCGGTCGTTGACAGGAATTTAGTCAATTTTTGGCGGTTGCGGTCGCGTTGGCCAGGTGGTCGTTGTAAAGAGGTCGCTTAATGCTCACGTCAATGGGGAAAATTTTCGGGTCCGACAAAATGCGGTTGTAATGGCCAGGTGGTCGCTAAGAAGAGGTGGTCGCTTGGGCAGGTTTGATTGTATAGCAAAAACCTGCAGACTCTAACCTTCCCTTGGTCAGCCTTTTGCAATCTGACATTTGATATTGCGATCTGATATTCAAAACATAATTCCTGTGATTCACACTGTCTAATACTTGAACAATTAATATGTGTGGTAAATTTTGTCCATCTTTGTTCAGTTTATCAAAATAATTATGCTTGTACAATGTATATAATATGAAAAATTACAATATGATGTTGAAAATATCAGTGACTGATGCATTGATAAACCGTATTTGTTGGATCACTTCAGCCATGATGAAAAAAAAAGGAAATCAACACTCACCGACTTTAATTCTTTTCAGGACCGTAAACCACAAACATAACATTTTTTTGCTGGGCCTAAAGATATGTTGTTCCACTAATTCGAAAGAAAGAAATAACATCCTTCTTACACAGTACAAAACAAAATGGCATGTGTAGGAAATGGTACTTAAGTTTTTTCATATTCAGCAGGAACACTTTTGTCACCCCCCTCCAGGGTTGGACAAGTCCACCAGCCCGATTGTCCAGGGCAAGTGAAAGTGCTGATCGGGCAAGTGCATGACCTACCCCACTTGTCCGATCAGGCAAGTAAGATTTTTCCATGAGTAAGATTTTGGTATACTTTTTACCTTTCACAGTCATGGCATTAAGCATTGGTCAACACAGAAAATAAGCCAATAATAACAGAATTCCATTGCTGGAAATGAAATCCATAGAAAAATGTCTAAAAAATGTTTAAATTTTGGGCAAGTGAAAAGTTGGTTCGGGCAAGTAATTTTTTATGTACTTGCCCGATAGGACAAGTGAAGTTTAAAAAACTTGTCCAACCCTGCCCCTCCACTGAAGACTGTTAGAATCTGTCCACAAGACTCAGTAACCTCTGTTGCTCAGCCTCCTTTGTCTCAGTGCTCTTGGCGTCACCCACATTGGCTGCATACTCTGTACAAACACAAAAGCGTGCATTAGTTTAGGACATTTACAAACTTTGAAAAATCTAATTTAAAGGGTGACAGCAATCTTCTTACATCATCTGGAGATTCAAAATTCACAGCCAGCAAGAGTTTGGAGATCTCAAACTTCCATGAAAACTTTATCTGGTCTCTTAATAATTACATTGTATGTCAGCGAAAAATCAAGCCCAAAACATGTCCAGGAAAAGATAATCAAAGCTACAAAGTTCTGCTGCAGTACCAAGGTTACACAACAGGGGTCCCAAAATTGACCTTGACCTTCGTCTTCACCACACCTACTCACAAACCAAATATCTTCACAATTCATTGAGAGGTTCTTAAGTTATTACTGCAGAAATACAATGCATCCACACACTCAAACATAGCCAAAACTATACCTCCATTTTTCATGGAGGTAATACATGTATCTTCCTATGTGTGCGCACTTGAAGCATCTCCAGAAAAGTGAACATGTCTCACCTCGGATGATGTTGCGGATGGCCTTGATAGACCCTCCCCTCAGGTTTAAGATCTGCATCACTCGGGGCTTGATCTGGTCAAGAAAAACAACAAAAACTCATTAAAAATGTCTGTCAAAAACTAATTATGATATCAATACAATTTCTACAAGATCTTCTTTCTATCTGTATCTGGATAGCTTGTACAACCGCCCTTCAGTATAACACATCAGGTTTGGTCTGTTTGTTTGTTTTGCATACCCTTACGGCGTAACAAACTCCGATCCGTAATGCTGGACAGAAACGAGTGGAGACACAGGTGTCACCTCCAAGAGGATGAACTGAACTGAACTGAACTGAACGGCGTAACACACTTGGTTTGGTTCGAACCCTCTGGGTTGTGAATTGTACACCCTGCATATTGCGCCACATGACCCCATAGGTTACTGTAACTGCATTTAAGTTCGCGGAGATTTACTTTCGGGGCAGGGAAAATGGAGTGTTCTCGGTGGTTTTAAGTTCGCGGTGGCGCCATTGACTGTAAGCTCATACTAAAATGGAAAAATGTTCGCCACTGCAAAAAACGCAAACATACAACCACCGCGAACATTTCTGCATTTACAGTAATGTATAACAAAACAAACAAAACAGTATAAAACAATGTATAAAACAGCTGTGATAATATAATGCTCACACTGGCCGGTCCTGTACTACAGATCTCTAACATGATAACTCAGTGATAATACTCACACTGGCTGGTCCTGTACTACAGATCTCTAACATGATAAATCAGTGATAATGTTGTTATCATGAGAATGATAAATCAGTGATAATACTCACACTGGCCGGTCCTGTACTACAGATCTCCAGCATGATATAATCCAGCAGCTGTAGGGTGAACAGTCCGGTGTTCAGTCGCCGCAGGTAAAACTCTTCCTCCATTGGTTCATCCACGTCTTCGCCCTGGCGCCGTAACGCCACCTTCTCGCGCTCGATCTGAGCGTCCACCGCTCCAACCTTGTCCAGGTACTTGAAGTGGAGTTCCATCAGACGATCCACCTGCGAGTAGGACAAGGTAATCAGAGATAGCAGACTTCACTCCCTTAATGTAAGTCAGAAAACCACAGAGAGACAAACACTCAGACAGGTCTACTCCCTTGGAGGTGAAGTAACAGAAATGCATGCAGACACATAAGAGATTACCAGTGTGTGAAAGAATTTGTAAATAATGTACACTTAAGGCAGTGGGAGACGAAACACATTTTATTTCCAAATGTTCATTCAACGAAACTGAAAGAATCACTCTGTTTAGAGAAGCCACAAAGACTTATCCGAACTTCCCCACATTGACAGACGAACTGAAAGCCACTTTTCTCTTGAAATTGCAGAACCCACAAATTTTAGAAAAGGTGGGGCTTTTCGTTTCCCTCTGCTTCCAAAAAAGAAGTCAAACCCAACCTGTTTAGAAATAGCAACACTAGTATTACAGTAGAATATTGTTCATAACTGTCCATTGTCACTTGTATATCTACTATGTTTATACCATGTACATGTACAATGTACTTGCAATTAGCTATATATAGCCCTCGGGCACGAACTTGTAAATAAACTTCTTTACAAAACATACCACATACAAATACATTGCAGCTTATTCACCTTTGCATGATCGGCCTCTGTGAACTTGTTCAGGAGTCTCTGTCTCTGATTACTCTTGACATTCTTCAGTAGAGAAGCAATGATGGACACAACATGCTCTGGAACACAACAGCAAATAGATTGAGTGTATCGTAATAAAAACATTGCATGTCAATTCATGTAGTACTTATAGCACACTACATACACGAGCACACGATGAATACTGTGAATCCATGTAAGTTCATGTTGATCTAAGTTAGTGGTAAGGAAAAAGGAAGATGTGTTGGTGGTGATTTTAGTTCAAGATAGTGCTAATACTACTAATACTAGCATTACATAATGCTACAGTTATGGAAACCCAGGCACCTTTACGGACAGTCGGAAACCACCTACTAGCAACTTAGAAAGGCACCTCCAACACATCATGATACTGTACAATGTTAAGTACATACATGTAGTGTCTAGACAAGGTGGTAGGTGGGCAGAAAACAGAACAAAAATTTTCGCTGTTGTGTGTTTGCAGTGAAGAGTTTGCCACAAAAATCGGAAACAGAAAACCACCTCAAACTTCAATGCATAAATTACATGTACATGACCAATGTTATTTTGTGACCAAAAATAACCACTAAAACTCACCTTCATGTTCCTCCTTCATCCTGCCTATCTTCTTGTTGGGTTTGGGAGTCTTCATGAAGAGAGGGAAGATGGTGCGCAGGCCGAGGATGTCAATGAACTTGGTGCAGTTGTCCACACCCTCCGGTCCCGTCAAGGCGTGGTCCAACACCTTCAGGGCACTGTTCCGGGACATCTTCTTCTCCCTATATGGCAGGTAACACAGTTAGATCTCTCCATAGGAAAGCATTCCCTCGCAAAGCTCAATCACACAGTAGACACATACTGGGACACTTTTCTATTGTGATTACAATGTATGATAAACATGTGAAACCAAGTCATACAGTAGACACATACTGGAACACATTTCTATTGTGATTCCAATGTATGACTGAAGGATACACATGTGAAACCAAGTCATACAGTAGACACACACTGGAACACATTTCTATTGTGATTCCAATGTATGACTGAAGGATACACATGTGAAACCAAGTCATACAGTAGACACATACTGGGACACATTTCTATTGTGATTCCAATGCATGACTGCAGGATACACATGTGAAACCAAGTCATACAGTAGACACATACTGAGACACTTTTCTATTGTGATTCCAATGTATGACTGAAGGATACACATGTGAAACCAAGTCATACAGTAGACACAAACTGGGACACTTTTCTGTTGTGATTTCAATTCCAAACATAGCTAATACTCATGGCCAATTGCTCCACCCACAGAAACACAAGGACCTGCCAGCCTGCTGTCTGCTATGCTCTCCTCCTAGGCGTGATTGAACACCATAAAACACATGAGAAACACATTGGAATGACAGTCTCAAGTTGGCCATAAGGAAACCTTATATATATCCTCCAAAGACAACATTAGGAACCCTCTGACTAGGGAGGATACACACAGTGAAAACCCACCCGGCAGAAGAGGAGATATCTCCTGAGTTTCTACTTCACTGAAAGAAGGCTTCAGTAAAGTACTAACCACAACTTCAGCCCCTCCCCCTTCAGAAACCTCTCCCTATTGGCTGACAAACTGACCTGAGCATCAGTTCAGTTCAGTTCAGTTTTATTTGAGTCCAACTTGCACGTGCACTGTACAAACAGGCACATGAAATCTGTTGGCCCACAAGGGCGCTGCACATTAAGACCGTGTAATGCAAGATAATACACAGGTAGGATTAAAATCAATTAAAATACAATTTCCAATAAAATTAAGATAGCACATACATTATAAAATCTACTATACTGTACAGCTCTTTGAGTAGAGTTTCAGTGCACGGGGCATGAAAGACTGGGCGTGCCTATTCGTCTTACTGAAAGAGGGAGTGGGTTGTTTAGGACGTCGCAGGCTGTAGTTGCTCAGTCTGGTAGATATAAACTCATGTAGAGGACTGCCATCATCTTTCAGTATGTTTTGAATGGTTCGCAATGTTGCCTGATCTCGTTGCCATGACCATCATCAGGTTCATGAGCTGAAGCCCCTCCCCCTTCAGCAACCTCTCCCTATTGGCTGATAGACTAACCTGAGCATCATGTTCATGAGCTGAAGCCCCTTCCCTTTCAGAAACCTCTCCCTATTGGCTGATAGACTGACCTGAGCATCAGGTTCATGAGCTGAAGCCCCTCCCCTTTCAAAAACCTGTCCCTATTGGCTGATAGACTGACCTGAGCATCAGGTTCATGAGCTGAAGCCCCTCCCCTTTCAGAAACCTGTCCCTATTGGCTGAAAGACTGACCTGAGCATCAGGTTCATGAGCTGAAGCCCCTCCCCCTTCAGAAACCTGTCCCTATTGGCCGGCAGCATCAGGGCAGAACACAGGCAGTCGAACAAATTCTCCATCATCTCTAGCTCCTCGCTATTGGCTGGGTTGTGCCGCTTAAATGTCTGTTAGGAGAACATGGATACTGATCAGGATAGTTGAAATGACATGTACATAGTACGCTTTGCACTGAATTTAGAACTTCTACGTATTACACAAAAATCAAGGAAGGCAAATACACAAATTTTGGTTGTCTTGCTACAAATTACATGAAAAAGACAGCTTTTCCTGAAAATTATTGGAAATCAAAATAGGCTGCCTATGCCTTACAGAAACATGAAATTTAAATCTGCAGCACTAAAACCTTTTAACCCAATACACTCAGGTTACACTTGTTGGAAAAAATGTACATGTACATGGAAGACACCACATTTTCTTTTCGCTTACAAAGTAGATCAAACCAGGAATTTCAATTCCTTATACTTAAATTCAAATGCTGAGTTATAAGTTAGTGTGCCAGCATTTTTCTAGTTGTTGAAAATTGCATCCTTTTGTAAGAAAAAAAAAATATTTTCACCACTGCTGTGAAAAGATAGAAGAAACCTTACTGCTAGTTGTTGTAGCAGCGTGTCGATTCCGTCCAACTCTCCCAGCTGTTCTCTGGTTTCTGCATTGAGGATTACATTAATACAATCATGTAACTGATAAACTTAAGCCATGCCAATCTAATTTCTTACTTCAGGCCACACCAATTTAATTTCTTGGTTCACGGATTCGCTCGCTCCTATTTTTTGGAAAAAAAAAATAAAAATAAAAATTACCACTCAGCAAATTTTCACCATTAATGAAACCATTCACCAACTTTCTGGTGAAGCATATTGGCCTTTATATTATAAGCTCCTTAAGGTGTGGGTACAGGTGCTGTTACTGTACAAAAATAGTGTTTTTGTACTTTTTTCAAGCTGAAAACTTTTTTCTTTATGTTTTGGATTAGCTGTTACCTTTACCCCAACCATGAAAAAATCCGTGAACCAAGAAATTAAATTGGTGTGGCCTCACTGATTTTTGCAAAAAAAGTCTGAATACACAAGGTTAGAGCTGTGAACACAAATCAAATTTAGGTACAGGGACACAGCTTTAGATACAGACCGGAATTCTACCTGCACCTACATCAAGATGCACATGAAGTCAACTGTATTTTCTTAAATGATAAATTGTCATCTTTACATGAGGAATTACATGCAAACCACAAAAGAAGTTCTACAAGTTTATTTTTTCCAATGACAAGATTATCACAATTGTCAGGTTTGATCTGGGATTTTGGCCAACTTAATTTCTGTTACACATTAGTATACATTACAATTAGTTCAGGCAGTAAAAATTGCCTGGCATACAATGTATTATAATATAAGAAATCATAACTTGCCTTCACTGTTCTGTAGGATGATTGCTAACATTTCACTGCAGTATAACTTGTTGGCATCAAATGGCATCTTTGCCTGAAACATTCAGTAGGAAAAAAATCATTAATACTCATAAAAAATTGGCATAAAAAAAGTAAAAGAAAGTATCTAGCTTGACAAAATAGCTAGAGATTATGTCACAAACATCTGTGGAGAAATTTTAAGGTTGGTAAAAGAATACCGTCACGTCTGAGATGGGACTCGAACCCACAATCTTCTGCTCCGGAGGCAGACGCCTTATCCATTAGGCCACTCAGACGAATCGCTAGGGGGCGTGTTCCTAGCATATATAACCCGACGCCCACTATTACGTAATCACTTCCTGCACTTTGATCTAAAATTGATAGGTGGCGCTTTTTCATAGAGCAGGCCGGCAGAGATACGCTTTTAGCACGCGTTTCGGCTTTTCGTTCGTTTTTCGGTCACTCTCGACGTCTTGCAAATATCGTTGAACTTTCTTTTTTACTGCAAACTTGAAAATAATGTGACGTGCAGTGAACAAAATTAATGCATGACGTGAAAATTCCGTTCAAAATGCGCGAAAATTATATACGAAAGCAAAACCTCAGTTCAATGCAAAAGCTCTCAGTGAGCTGCCGAAATAACCGTATGCTCCAAATCACGTCGCGTTCATAAAAACAGTATTTTCCAATTCAATGGTTCACATTTTTTTACATAAATCGATGTATTATTCAGTTGAAAGATGAATAATTAAAACAGGGAAACAGGCTCCCTACCTTTATCCTTTTCAGCAGGTATGGCATCAAGCCCTGTTGTGCCGCGTCGTGCGCTCGGTCGGCTTTGAACTCTAAAATATTTTCTATGACACCTATAGACAAAGCAATATACACCATGGTCACCAGGAATAAAAGTGTGATATGATAATATTTCTTATTGTTAAGGACAATGATTATTCGAAATAATAATGATAAAACCCACTTGTTACAATGTAGTTGGACTTGCTAATGCTAGTGACGATAGCTGCAAGTAATTGAATTTATTTCTTGCACCTTGTTGACTGTATTATGACTCTCTCTCTTTCTGACATTTCTATGTCATTGTGTAGGATATTTGCACCCTTTGTCTCATGTCCTATATTGTTAAAATATGTGCCAATCTTACAAAGTTAACACTGCCTTGTGACAATGTCGTGTACTGTAGAAATGATGAAAACTGCCTGCTGTAATTGTTATATTTAACGTTACCTTTGACACAAAATGTGAACATATCATCTCATATGATGTTTATAAGCTTCGTTAAAGGTTTCATTACTTTGTTTATTTGTGGCAGAAAACCTTTTTTAACATTATATAAACAGCTATAACAAAACCAAATACAACAATATATCTCTATAGATATTACTCACTGGTGTCTATTAACGCTACCAAATTCTTATCATTAGTACAACAATACACATCATTCATAGACATGAAAAACTGTGACGGAGGGGACAGAAATGTGGTAATATTTCTTTCTTATCATCAATTGCACAAGACGGGCACTTAACAATTACTGTAAATACAGTATATTACAACAATCACTGTAACATTGTCATGCAACCACATGTACTGTTAAAAGTTTATCGAGTCACTTTGGTACCATACTCTAGCTTCTGAACTCACTCGCACTCACTCACTCTCCGGTTTAACGTCTAACAAAAATAATAAAGCAAGCATGGCAAGATATATCCTTCACACAGTAAATATGTCTATTAAGATGTTAAGATCACTACTTAGAGATGTGCAAGGTGAATTAAGGACAGCAGGCATTACAGAGAAAGAAGTTTTTATTGTAGCATTCAAGAGATGCATGGTGAGGTGAGGTGCAAGACTACCATGCAGTGCACAATGCTCCCACAAGGGGGCGTTACCAACCCAGTGTGTTGTGAACTCCATCAGCCTCCTCCTTCACAGACTCGTCCAGTCGATCTAGGTTGGTCACCAACATCCCAAAAACTTGGGCATCCAACTGGCATGGAGGGAGAAAACGTTATATAGCTATACATCAGCATTAGTAGAACCTCACACAAGTCCAAGATTCGAAATACCCGGTTGGCCTGTTGTGCCACGCAACCAGCGCATGTCCTGCCATATTTGCCTGATCAGGCCAGTGTGAGTTTTCCATGGCTAGATATTGGTCAACTAGCATGACTAAATTGTGCTCCCAGCAGCTCGCCTAACTGACCAGCCCGAAAAGCTTGTCAGACACTTAGAAAGTAAGATATGTAGTAAGATTTGGATTCTTGTCCTTTCCTACAAGTACATCCACACAAAGCATATAGATGTAGCAAGCTGGAAGGGTCTCAATCCCTTGGTCTTGTCGTTAATACAATTTGGTACATGCAGCTGATGCAGTCCTTTTTTACTGGAGAAATAAAAGATAATTTCCTTGCTACAAAAAAAAGAAATACATCTACATTGTATGTCATTTATATTGCAGGCCAGTGAAAAGTTTGTTCGGGCCAGTAGAGTTTTTTTTAATGCAGAAGGCAAGTGAATTGAAAAAAAAATTGTCCAACCTACATCGAACTTGTGAAGTACAAATATCATGAAGATATTAATAATTATACATACATCCACAGCTTCGTAACTTACATTGCTTACAAATAAACGTACAAACATACAAGTTCCACTGCAGTGCCGTAGGAAGTAGCTACGATGTTCATCATCAAAGTTGACCTTCGTCTCACCAACGTACCAAACATCATGAAGATCCATCAATAGCTTCTAGAATTATATACACATGCGTCCACAGCCACTCCACCATACCACAACCTAAAATATAACCTTCTTGGCAAAGGTGATGAAGAACTATACAGGACAGTACCAGTGCCTCTATGAGAGCGTCTGCACCCTCCTCACTCTCATTCAATGTGTCAACATCTGTCAGCTCCTGTAGCAGGTCCACTAGAGCGATGGAGATATGTGAGCATGTCAAGGATGATATCATATTATTTTTGTTATTATTTTTGTATTGTCCGACTACTCTCTCTTGGCAGCCAGGGGCTTACAATAGGTGGGGCTAAATCGCAAGGGTCTAGAGCGGCACCACTCAGGTGACCTCAATACGACAGTAATTCCCCCAGGTGCAGCCAAGGTACTGTAGGTTTTGAACCACTCACACCACACCATCGCACATGTGGTTGGTTCTTTAAAGTGCCTGGGGTATGGCTCTCCCCAGACACGGGACCTCCATTTTACGTCCCATCCAAGGGACAGCCCTAGCCGAAGCTAGGTACTCATTTGCACCTGAGTAAAGTGGGGAAAGTCATGTAAAGTGCCTTTCTCAAGGGCACAACATATCATACAAGGTATCTGTATAACCCCACACAAGGTATCTGTATACTATAACCCCAGTATAACCAACCTTCTGTATCGGTATCTGTATAAAATCACAGAACCCACAAATTGTTGAAAAGGAGGTTTTTTTTGTCTTCCTCTGCTTCCAAAAAAGAAGTTAAACCCAACCCAAATCTTTTAGATGCTATATAAAAATCATAAGAAATTGGACACACTACACCCTTACACTGGGAAGCATTAAATTCTGATTGACCAGGGATGCCACTAGGTCCCTGACAGTAATTTTACCCCTCAGGGTACCTTACAATGCACCATTTTAACTCTAAGTTCTCTGAAACTCCGCACCTTGGAGGGAGGATGCCCCCTGAGCCCCCTAAAAAACTTGGGTCCATATCACTTACCGCGACTCACCAAGAAATTTGGACCCCCTATAATAAAATCCTAGCTAAAATCCTGTTGTTAATGAAAGGATATCAGTGTTTTCGTGGTTGAGCATCTGACAGAGGGACTGGACAGCGTTGAGCTCCACCAGGTGATGGTACAGCTCCGGAGCAGTGGCGATCACATGCAGCTCCTGGATAGTGTCATGGAGCTCCAGCTCGGACTCCATGAACCTGCAAACAGGGAACATGGGCTGTCATTGGTCAGTAAGCTATGACATCATGTCCATGCATGGACTCTCATTGGTCAATGAATTAGTTCTGACTTCTGAACCCATGAACATGTAGGGAACACGGGCTTTCATTGGTCAGTTAGCTATGACTCCATGAACCTTCATGCCAGTGCATGGACTCTCATTGGTCAGTTAGCTCTTGAGTTGACTCCATGAACATGCAGGAAACATGGACTCTCATTGGTCAATTAGCTATGACTCCATGAACCTGCACGGACTCTCATTGGTCAATTAGCTCTGACTCCAAGAATCTGCAGGGAACATGGACTCTCATTGGTCAATTAGCTATGACTCCATGTACCTGCATGGACTCTCATTGGTCAATTAGCTATGACTCAAAGAACCTGCATGGACTCTCATTGGTCAATTAGTTCTGACTCCATGAGCATGCAGGAAACATGGACTCTCAAAGGTCAGTTACTTATAAATTCATAATCCGGTAACATACAAACAAAGCTAAAAGTAAAGATACAAATTGTGCAAACCATGAAAGGGTACAGACCTTTCAGGGTTGTCGGGGTACTTGATTCTCATCTCCTGGTTCCGGTAGACTCGTTTCTCGAACGTCAGGATCATCCGTTTCAGCGCCGCCTCATCAAGGGTTTCCATATCATCCTCCTGAGTAAAAAAATCTTCATCTCAGGTAACCGAAACAACCAAAACAAACAGATTCGAATTATGTAGCAGCTGTCACTTATGTATTTTCTACCACATACTGTGAATGCAGAAGTTTTTGCGGTGGTTTTATGTTCGCATTTTTTGCGTTGCCAATTCACAGCGAACTTAAAACCACTGCGAACATTTTTCCACGGCAGTCAGAGACTACAGTGAATGGTGCTACCACGAACTTAAAACCACCGCGAACACTCTTTTTTCCCGCTACCGCGAAATTACTAGTAAATCCCTGCATCCCATGATACTCTGAACGCATGTCTAAAGACAACCGTTGCCCGCAACGATAGACAATAACAGCCGCACGACTATATAAGTGCTGTCTGTCTAAATCGGGCCTTAGCTTTAATAGTGGCAGTGTGGGTATATACACTTTTAGTATATAGGCATGGCTCGAAATACTGGGTGCATGTGCACCCAGGTGCACCCAAAATTGGAAGTGTGCACCCATTTTTTTTCAGTGGGTGCACAGGATGCACCCAAATATTTTCTTAGGTTTATGTATGGAAAAATATTAAGTATACTAGTATACATCATATTCTTGACATTTAAGTGTTAGAAAGATAATAAAAATGTCTGTCATGTTACTTGTTTCAGAATTTGATAGCTTGTAACTAAGTTTTGTTATTAGGTTTTTCTGACATTCTACTTAAATTTAAGTGGTGCACCCAAAAGTTTTTTGGTGCACCCAATTTCTTAAGCTGGGTGCACCAGTGCACCTAATCCCAAAAACGAATTTTGAGCCCTGGGTTTGCGTTACCTGTTCCAACTTCTCCAGAATCACAGCCTTCTCCTCCTCCGACATGCCAGCCGTCTGCGCGGGCGCGGGTTTCCCGTACCGGTCCCCGTCCCGGATACGCGCCTTCCGCACGGGCCTGTCCAGATCATCATCATCATCATCGTCATGGCCACGCTTGGCGATGGACTCACGATCAGGCTGGGTACAGAACAGAGAGTAAAGAACTGTAAATTTGTCTATTTTTGCAGGGGTTTTATTTTCATTTCGTGGATAAAATTTTGTGCCACCTTTAAATTTGATCTTAGTCAGGATTCTAGTGGTTGAAACAATTATTGAGTTGATGGCCCCCAATAAATCAACAATCCGCCATTTCGCAGGCGCCATTACGTTCCAGACATAATTTGTTACACAAATTGACACAATGGTAGAGACGACACTGTTTACGTCTGAGGGCCTTTAACTTTGACATATTAGTAGTAATTACCCAAAGTTTCTCTCACCTGAGCATGCGTGGTTACTAGTGTGAGAAGGCTTTTAGTTTGGAAATGCATATATGATTTTGCAGTTGAAACAACCAGAGGGGCGAGTAGAACAGAAAGAAACAACATCCCGACTCCCGGGATTCGAACCCGCGCCGAACCCGGGCAGCCCGATCACAAATCACGACTGCTATCGCTGTCGCCACAAAAGCACTAGTGCCCTTGGGCAAGGACGATAGGCAGTACTTGAACACCACTGTTACACAGTGTCATGTATTTGCTATGAAGTCACTGCAAAAATATTTCAAGATTTAAAGAAGTTGACCTGGATTTACCTTGAAACATTTCACATATAGTTCACATTTATGGATGCATGATGTAAGTCTAAATCAAACAACATAATATTTTCGCTTTTTATATAAATAATATACTCACTTCAGTTATTATACATCTAAATTTTGAAGCACACTATTCAGGAAAATTTGAGAAAACGGTACACAAAGCTGTAGTGGGAGGGGGGCGACTAGAAATACACACTTTGTATTGTTTAGAAGCTAGCGCCATGATTTTCCCAAAGAGCTAAGGTAGTATATACGGTTATTGATAACACTGATAACCTAAAGACGGGTATTTCTTACGTATATTAAGACAAAACGTCGTTTTTACCTGATAAGCGAGTAATTCTCCCACGTTCAGCGCCATTTTGGACTTCCCACAGTGCAACACCTACGGACGAGTACACTGTGTAAAATAGGGGCGTTACTGTCCGACAGTCTACATTAGATTCTGACTATTCAAAGTAGAAAGAAAAATGTTAAAACCTTTCTCCCGATCCGTGAGTGACAAATCGTAACAATAGTATAATGATAATCTAAATATATGTATTAGCAATGGTCACATATCCCTCACTAATAATTCCTTTTAGTGCATGAAAAAATAATCCCTTGCACGAATCTTACTCCCCGTTTTGGGCCGTTCAAGTGTGGTAGTCCCAAAGGTAACCGCCAGCAATGGGGAAGGACAGAAAAACGGAGCGGGTGTCCGGCAGGACTCGGTCACCTCTCGGACCAATCGCCCGGTCATGGCTGGTTTTCTACAACGCTGCCAATGCAATCGGGTAACGCCTTTATCATAATTTATTCGTTCATTAATCAAAGACATTATAGATGTTCAAGAGTTTGTAACGGTCATATAATAAATCTTTGACATTCATCGGTTAACGTTTATAGCCATTTTAAGTCCAAAGTACAAATAGTCAAATATTTGCGGTGCACAAACTACTAAAGTTATATGTCATTGACAAGCCATGGGACCAAGGACGTTATATCAGATATATTTGATATAACGTCCTTAAACATCTAGTCCATTTTCCCCAGGATTCAGGCTTGTCTTATGTCCAGTAAGCCTATAAGAGACGTCGACAATCATCGCAATAATTTTCAATGATGATTTATTGCTATTCCATTCTTGTTTAAGAGGGGGAACAAAGGCGCTGTGGACCCGTGCCCTGACCATGTGCTCCTTGTATATCCTCATGTATATCACATGGGGAGTATATCCTCTGGCATGCATGATTGGACGGGGGTGACATGATAATCTCGAACCAGATCCACGGTGCGTAATGTATAGTATCAAACTCCCTCTCCGGTGCCCGTTTGACTCCCTTAGCCGGCTACACTCCCTGGCCAGCTTTGATACTATCTTATGGCACCGTAGGATCTGCTTGGAGATTATGACATGAGGCCACAGTTGTTGTTTTTTTTTTTCCTTTATCGATCGTGAACAGGCGAACCTGAATCAACGCACGCTCGGATGCCATCCATAGAATAAAATCAGTGCAGTCTAACGAAAAATGAGACTTCTACCATTGCATTTCAAGTGACCCTTTTACCTAGTAGAATTATCTACTTAAAACTAATGTAATGTAAAAATTGGTACTAGATAACCACCTCCAAACCACTAGCGCACAATAGGCCAGGAATGAAGTGTTTACGGGTTTGCTTGGAAATCGCACTTTGAGCTTTGAGCCCCGTTATCTAGAGATCTCGAGAGCCTTTTGGCTCAGTAACCTTATCGAAAGGGTTTGCTCTCAGTAAACTTTCGCTCATTCAACACACTGATGTACAAAGCGTTACCTCAGTTTGCGTAAGAGAACAAAAAGACAAAAAGAACATACCAAGCTAGGCGTCTGATCAAGTATGATCCACCCATTGAGTGTAGCACTAGGTACGGTTTTCTCTAGCTATAGCTCACATGGCGATATCAGTTATACAATTCAATTACCAGTCTCAGTCTTTTTACAGCAACAGCTTCCCCGGATTCGAATCGGGGTCGGCAAGTACAGTTACCTACTGTTGGAACCTGGAGCTCAACCGTGAAGCTGCTAAAAATCCCTAGTAGACACAGGCAGAAAAGGATAGCCTGTATTGTATCAATGAAGAAATGTTCAAACGCATGCAATTTTGCTGTAAGAAGGGGGTGTTGGCAGTAGTCAGTGATGAAAAATGATCGCAAAGTAGCAAATGAGCCCTGGTTTGTATAGCAGAGGCTATTACTGGGTAAGCGACTACCTTCAGAACGAGGGTGTCGACGTATAAGTGTCTAAAACTGAAAATATATAAACTGCAACAGTGCCCCGAAATCACGCACGATGTTTCTTGTGGCCTTGTAGTTGTAGCGATAGTAATCTTGATCTAGTTTAGCTCACTCAAGATTAATTCTTCCTCTGGTCGTGACAGAAATACAGCTTTATGTACAGTGACAGTATTTACAGTTTCGGCATATACGGAAATTCCCTTAGTTCTTTAAATTTCTTTTAATTTCGACAAGTAGTTGTAGCGTAAAGAACCACGGCTTAACGTTCTTAGGATTATTTATCTATTTATTTATTCATTTATCTATTTATTAGGATTCTTCATATACGATGACAATGGGGGGTATGGCGGAACAGGTGTCAAGGGACACCTTTTCAAAGCCGCCATACACACATGTTCGCACATGTTTACACACGCGTACGGCGGGGTTATACCGCCCCTTTTTTCCTGGGTGACATAACCTTTCGCTGGCTAATTACAAGACGTGGATGCGCCAGGTCTCCCGTCCGGGTGATTGAAAGTGAATCTACCAGCTCCAGACAGAAGGGTTTGCTCCATCTCACACAGCACCATCGCACGTGTGGGGGTTCTTTAACGTGCATCGGGTATGGCTAGCCCCTTACAGGGGACCTCCATTTAACGTCCTATCCAAGGGACGTCCCTAGCTGAAGCTAAGCACTCATTTTCACCTGAGTAAAGTGAGAAAAGCCATGTAAAGTGCCTTTCCCGAGGGCACAAGATCGGTAGCACGCTGTCTCTAATGCTGGGAAATGGAGTTTGCCTAGAAAGGTAGTTTGGCATGGATGGAGTGTCGCTCCACGGACAGCAGGGAATTCACGCGGTTATGCCGACTGCGTCTAAGTATTTTTTTTTTAATTGAGTTTTTAAGTCACCGAAATGAAGCAGACTTCGATGCGAAGCGAAACTCCCTTCCACGACTTCCTTCTACCTTTTCCTTTAGAAAACCTTTAATAGTCAACATTGAAAATCGCAAACCAGCGCTTCCTCCCATAGAATAAAATAAGACCCAATCCTGCTGGAAGTCTGCGAAGGATGCATGGTAATGAAGTGCCATTTTACAATGGCCCCTTCGAAGGAAAACACGTAACAATTCGTCCGTACTTTTTTCTCAGGTGGTCATACGTGTTGTTCCTTTTCGTCCGCCATCTTCTACACACCCTTCCTTCCCCCACCTGGTACGAGGGTGTGTATGGGGCCGTCAAGGATCCACTGAAGGCATTTCTTCCACTAAGCTTTATCTTTGAAGTAAGTAATATTTCTGCACTTTCAAAACTAGAGACACGGTCTACTGTAATAAAATAACTATAAAAGCACTCGCTGCTAGCTATAGCATGTTAGCGTTGAGGGTGCCAGTGTGCTATTCGGAAAAAAGCTTGGTTGTTCTAAGCTTTTTCATACAGAATGCCAAGGAGGTACCTCCTTGATAATACAAATAACACTTAAAATCAGTTTCCATAGTCTTCTTCAACCCTCTCCATATCCTTTACACTGACTTACTGCATGAAATAGTTAAGATTATGAATCACAGTGAATTCAAAGGCGATCAACTTGAAATTACTTTCAATTGCTTTAGTAATTTGGGGTAGGGTAGTTAATTGCTCAGAACTAAAGCAATTGAAGGTAATTTCAAGTTGATCGCCTTTAGAATTCAATGCGAATCATAACCATACCTCAAAAATGAAATAAGCTTATGCAGGTTTTTTTACCTCCTCTGGGGTAAAAAAAAATTAGAGATATTGTTTACGGTCTGTGTGTTTCATTGTCTTGTTGGGTGTCCGTAGTTATTTGAATATTGTTGAGTGAAAGGATGTGAGGCTAACGGTGGGTGGTGTAACAGGAGAATAGTAGGATGGGAAGGTTGGTCCGGGTCCAAAGTTGTTCCCGCAAGTTGTCAGGAAAATAAATACATAGACAGAGAATTAGATAGACCTTTACAATAAATGATAAAACAAGATTTAGAAAACACCAAAATTATTTTTCATAGAGATATGATATTTTCGAATTCTTGTTACTGACGCTTTTTTGTCAAAAGGTTCTGCATGCGGCTACAGGACTCGTCCCGTCCGGCGTCGTTCCCACCGCCCTGCAGATGTTTGCTAGGGTTTTTATAGTGTGGGGCGTGGCTCATCTCGTTCCCAAGGTACTTCAATAGTTTCTTCCTCAAATATATGTACATATGTATACATGTATATCCGTAAAATACAAAGATATAAAGTATTAGTATGTATTCGCAGTCACATACGCCGTACGACCGATATCGTATCGTAAAATCGCAGACTGAATGTATTCTTAGGATATGCAGCTATGTATATGCTGCAAAATCATGCAGTCTTGGTACGGACAAGGCTGTTTTGGATCCTTGTCGGTGGTTGGTTCTGTCACAGCCTGCTTGGAAATCGTACGGCATCAAAATCGTACGAAGACCTACGTGTGAACGCACCGCAAGCAAAACAGACTCTTTTCCCACAACTACTTATTTTAATTATTCTCACCGACGTTTCGGTGACCGTCTGTCACCTTCTTCAAGGCAATTCTGACTGGTTCACATCGTACAGCAGGACAGGTGTCGCTGCCCACAATTCAGATGTGGTCACAAATCGTTATGTATTTACATATGTACGATACATGACGTACGATACATGACGTCTTATTGCACACGTATCTACGAAACTGAAGTAAGACATAATCTATTGTTTTCCAGGTGCAGACGACCTTGTACATCTCTCTGGTGGTCTTGCCATGGTGTCTGTGTGAGGTGACCAGGTATCCCTACTACGTCACAAATGTCCTGGGGGTCAAGTCAGACGTGCTGCTCTGGTGCAGGTCAGGACTAATATGACGTCACGGCAGTCTTGCTAGAGTTTGCTCACGGGAGAGCATACAACTTGACTCGTTAACCAGTCCGGTTCCGAATTTGTTTTGGCCAAATACTAGTAGTCCCTAATAATAAGACGCAAATTCGCACAGGTTTTCTCTATATTTTGGCTCCAGATTTTCCGGCTAACGCTAGAGCAATGTATAATCTTTTATCTTTCCCCAAATACCCGTTGTTCGTAGCTTTTTTTTGGTGTCTGAGATTTAGTCGTGCGACGAACTGGTATAAGTGCGCGATCTACCACCCACCCCTGAGGCCTCCCCCCCTAAGGACAGATATCAGGGTTAGGTCTCTCCGTTAGACACAAACAGAACTGATAACGTCGCAATCGTCTCCTTCCTAACCATTCAAGAAGTCGCCAGATTGGCCAGATCGCACGTTCTATGTGCGTTCTGGGTGTTTTAGTGCCGTCGGACATTTTAGAAAACGTATTCTTCTTCTTCTTCTTTCGTGTCATCACTACACAAACTAAAAACGTATCGCAACTATTTTCTTCCTTTTTACTTATCAAACAGAGAAAATATTAGTCATCATCCCAGAAAAAAAACATTTTTTTTCCGTCCAGTGGCCTATAAAGAATGCTAAAAAATCAGCAGTTTTGGGGTGAGAATTTGATTTTATTGTTTGTTTTTGTACGAAAAATAACTTTTCCATAGAAAATGTAAGCCTATCGATCAGTGAAAAGGCACCCCTTTCCATCGGCAACATTGAATGTTTTGAATTTTAATGATTTTAAGTAATATTCTGATTATAATGCGTAAAAGATAAACATCAATTAACAAATTAAACTGATCATGACGTATTTTATTACATTTTGTTGACGTTGTTGTGTGTCACATTGTTTTCTATAGGTACACATTCTTCATAGTGCTGTATCCACTGGGTGCATTCGTAAGTGATTAACGAAACTTTTTTGGTTACTTTAACATCTATATAGTTGCATTTCCATTTAACTTACTTCTGGTACATGGTATTTGCTATGTAATAGATAAGCTATTTCGGACGAACTATACTCATGTGGTCAATGTATATCTATTACTGTATGCATTAATTTACATCTTACATGTAGCAAATTTGCTATATTTGATATTATGTCTGCTCTTAATATAGGTTTTTATTTCAAACGGTCGTCAATATGTCAGTTGGAACATTCTGCTAGGGGACCCAAACCTAAATTACTTTTTTTTACCTATATATAGTTGTCTGCAACCAAAAATCAGAACCATAGTTCCCCCCAAGTTCCCAAAATCGCCAATATCATTACAATCCATCCAGAGGTTCTTAAGTTATGCTGAGCAAAAATATGGGAAACAGAAACAGACATCCACAGACTGACACACAAAAACCAATACCTCCGTTTTTACATGGAGGTAATTATGTACTAGTATTTTATTTTGTGTGCTAGGGTGAGGTGCTGACCATGTACGCAGCTTTGGGCCCCATCAAAGAGGGCGATCTTCACCTTGCAGGGATTCCATCAAGCCTCCAGGGGGCGTTCCAGTTTTACTACTACGTCATTGTAGTATTTCTACTGGGCTGGGCGCCATGTGAGTGAAATAACTTTCCAAGTCTTTCTATGTATATAGATATTCCAAAGAATTATGAAATACGAAGACTAAATTTTATCGGACCAACACTTTAAAATAATTGAGACTTACAAATTTTCGGCTGACTTGTTTTTGGAATGGACTCGCTCACTGCGATTTTCGGGATGTGAAGTTGAAGCCACGTGACTACAGCAACGTAAGTGCAAGATAATCCGCGTCGCCACCCGTCTCTGTTCAAGGTCGGACGGTGAGCCTCATTCACTCCTCTTGTTCACTCCTCTTGCACTCCATTTCCTTACCGTCCGACCTTGAGTAGAGACGGGGGGCGACACAGGTTATCTGGCACTTACGACGCATTACCAACACAAATTCAATGAATTTGGTTGTAAAGTAAGATTTTAGTCTTAGTCTTTCCACTACTCAATTATATTTTCCTTCTTTGAAATTTTGATGCGCCGTTTCATCTGATGATAATATAAAAATGATTTATGCAAAACCCGCAAGGTAACAAGGTATTTTTATTTTCATTTTTTTGCGTACAAAGAGTCATGTTTTCACATGTAGCTATGCCATACATGGGCTAGGTTACTTATGTTGAATAGTACATCTTTGGTCATACAAGCAACTAAGTATTGATTCAATTAGTTGATGCATAGTTGTCTCTTTTCCAGGCTGGTGGCCGATATACAAGCACATGTTCCGACAGAGGGAGAAAGCGTTGGGCAGTCCCAGAACGAAGGAGGAATAAACTAGAACAAATTAAAGCAAATCGACGTGCCAAGAAAATTTGTCGTTTTCATCAACTTAGAAATGACATTGATTCTGATTCATCTGTAGTGAATGATTTTCAAATTGGTTGATTGCAGTTTGATATTTGCTTGTATGATTGTTTGCAAGTTTGACTTCAGAAATATGATACAAATGTCCTGAGACACAGTTATTGTTGTTTTGTGTTGTTTACCTTGTAGTGGCTAGTGTTATATTTCAAGTCAACTAGTTTCCTAGCTAAAAAAATAGCTTGCTGTTTCTGAAGTATGCTAGCAGATTATATATTTTTACAGGAAGGGACTGTCCCTTTAATGTGCTCGAACAAGAAAGTGCCATTTATGTAACTGTGTATTTAAATCTTTTCCAACTAGATTTCCACAACCTCATATCCACCCTCGTATTGCCCCGTCAATTAACCCCATGTAGACCGGGCTTTTTGGGGATTCCTGGAGGAGGGGGGGGGGGCATAATTTCAAAACGTGTCAAAACGGCTTGGGTTACGATTACCAAATTTGAGATAATGTAAAGTTTAATATTTTTCCGCCATCTTCTATCGACAAGCTTGAATTTTCAAAATTACATTCTACATATACTTTTTTTCTACATATAACGCCACGACCCAATAGAAGTGGACTAAAAAGGTTCAAGTGATTGTTTTTTGTAATAAAATTAATGATGTTGACGGAATTTGAGTAAAAAAATAACATGTATTTAATTACCGTTGATAAAGACATTGTCCGTCATTTTGAATTTTAACCCATGACGTCATCAAATTAGCATAAATTACGAATATCTAATTAGAAACGTAACTTGAAATTACACAGGATATTATACAAATAAGTGTGGTCTAGCAATAAAACCATGAAATCCCATAATTCAAAATGAAATTAGTAAATTTGGTACAATAAGCCTGTCAGAAACCCGTTGCCATGGCAAGACGAAGAATCACAAACTCAATTTTTTTCACAGAATTGTGGCCAACAATATTTTAGGAAAAGGCGCCAAGTTTCGCAGTCCTAGCACACGTTGTTCGGCAGTTATAAGACGTCAAAGTTGGCGCAGGCACTTTTAGCCCAACAATTTTAATTTCTGTGTGTTTAAATCGCAAATCTACGTTTTGAAGGAGGTGGGTGGTGCTATGGGATCGGTCAACTGCACTTGAACCCAAGCACTTCATAACAAACATAATGCCAGACATACATACGTACATGTCTTCTGTCAGACTGTTCTATTTAAGGAACGCCGGCCGTCAGGACACATAAATGCTGGGAACAGACGATGGGAAACATCTGAAAAGGTTTGATAAACGAACGTTGATAGGGTAAAGACCAGAGTTGCTAGTGTTATCATTCATATCAGGGTATCATTGAAATTTGAGAGATACGCTTATTTCCATATATTGTTTTTAAGATTATACACTATATATAAGCTTGGCAACAATAGCTTCGCATGGGACATATATGTTAATTGTTTGAACGCTGTGTGTTTCAATTGAATGATATTATGAATCAATAAAATCCAATGAACGGCAATGAAAACGCAGAGTCTGGACCCCTAACGAGGAACGACGTTAGGTTTGCGTCCAAAAATAAAGATCAAATAGTCACTGCCAAAACGGGAGCAAACTGTGTATCATTTTCATAGGGTCAACAAGGGTCACGCTCTAATTTCATGTTCGCCACAGCGACCTCCATGTACGTAGAGGCATTTACAGTACTGACAAATGTAACGTAATGGATGAAGTCCTCAATCTGTTACACTTTGTAGTTTTTATCAATATTCTTTTTGTCAGATTGGATCGCGTCTTCCAATTCTTTTGATTAATATCTCTAGCTCTGCGCGATCATAATTTAGGTTTGATGATTGGTTACTTTGGCTAATTTGAGATATGATGAGTAACATACTCCATACAAATATAGTCTATATTCGATTTGTTACCTCCGTAAAGGAGGTTCACATCCTATGGGAGTATTGTGGTTGTTCGGATTGTAGCTGTGTGTCACACAAACTGTACATGTAGATCCCCTCGGAGTTATTTTTGCATTTCAGAATGTCGGCACCTAGTAAGGTACCGTTAGATAGACACATTGATTTTGGGTTGTACCAGCAGTATTTCTAGGTAATGTAGTATCACAGAATGATACCCCCATCTTGAAGGTGTGGTAGAACCCACAGCTTGTATCGATTGCCTGCTCTCCAAGCAGAGGTTAGGCCCAGACTTGCTACACTGTATTGGTTAATGTCTAATCATCTGTCTGTCCTAATGTAATAACCCAGGTTCATAAAGGTCCATGGCGACACCAACCACAACAAATAGTGTCGGGGGAATCGCCGACGAGATCTCGTACGATCACGTTCACGGTGACCCTGACCTCCAGGTCAAAGTTCAAGGCTGCACCTTCCACGTCCACAAGACGGTCCTGATGGAGACGTCGGACTACTTTCGCGCCATGTTGGAAAGCGGCATGAGAGAAAGTTACGAAAACTCCGTCCAACTTCAAGGATTCACAGCGGAAGCGTTCAAGATCGTCCTAGACTTTCTGTACGAGTCAAAACCAATCAAAATGGACGATAGACTCCACTGTGTTCTTGAGATGGCGCAGTTTCTTCAGATTGGGCCAGTTCTGGACTACATCAAGAGTAAACTCAGCTGTGAGAACTGTGTCCATCTGTACATGATGGCTGATACTTATGTCATCAGCGATCTGAAGGAAGCTGCAGCACAGCTGATGGGGGACAACTATCTGAAGTTTCTTCGCTCGGAAGTTTTTGAAGAGCTGAGGGAGGAACAGCGAGAAGAGGTTCGGAAGACTCGCTTCAGACACCAGAAGTTCCTGTGCGGTGTGAACACGGGGTATGTGACGTGGCCAGAGCCAGGTCCGAGGGAATTCATGTATTACGACAATTCAAAGGTAAGAAAAAAGGTAGCATTAAGCAAATACGTCATATTTACCTGTAGTTTTACGTAATTAAAACTTTTTGACTCTCATCAGTATTGTTTTAGTAAGCCTCGATGTTCCGGGTTCTGAACCGGCTGCCATGTTCACTGTGACGTCATCGGAGTAATAATCAATGTTTTATTCAAATACTTGGTGGCAGTAATCGAGAGTTGGAAGTATGATGTTGGATAGTCTGATGTTCAACAACATCAGAAGGGTGACAGTGTAGACCTAGTTTAAATATTTGTTCATTGATGTTGATGAAACATTGCTGTATTCTGGTGTCATAAACACTTTAATGTCCTTCGTTTTTCATTGACTCAGGACGTCTGGAAATTGTTGACTGAAAAGCCAGAACAGGCTTGCCGACGAGGATGGGGTGTTGCTGTCCTGGATAACTACATTTACGTCATGGGTGGGTACAGCTTTCCCAAGTCCATCCATCCCTCTGGCGATGGCGACGTCCAAGCCTACAACTTCTGCTATGATCCTATCAAGAACAAGTGGACGGAGGAGCGTGCAATGAATGAAGCCAGAGCTTATTTTGGAGCCGTGACAAATGGTGAGTCTATCTACGCCATAGGAGGATTTCAGTATCACTTTCCAGTTCAGACTATGGAGAAATACATCCCTGAACAGGACAGATGGGAGTTCAGACGGTCCTTACCTGGAGACTGGACTAACTACGATCTAGCTGTCGTCTGCAAGGGAGACATCTACGTCAACTCGGAAGAACGGTGGGAAGAAACGTTTGCTCTCTTGAAGTACGTGTCAAACATCAACCAGTGGGAGATTCTGTCTCCCCTGCCCAGAAAACGGGACAAGAACAGTATGGTCGCGGTGGGAGAAACCATCTACCTTCTGGGTGGGTTAGTTCCCGGAGTAGACTGCTTCAATGTCACCACAAAACAATGGTTTGTACTGGAGTCCCACGAGGCTACAGAAGCCACAGAGTACGAGAAGGGGTGTACAGAAATGGACGGGACGATCTACGTGTTAAACAGTGATGATATGGCATGTTATATCCTGGAGGCGCAGACTTGGGTGCAGGGGTTGTCAGCCTTCCCAGGAGGGTGTAACGCTAACAAAGCAATCGTCGTACATCTGCCACCTGAACGGCAAGTCTTGTAGGGTTTAGAAGGATCTGGAGTTTTTGTCATTGGTGCGAACAAGTTATGAATTAATCTATTGCAAGTTGTCTTGAGCACCAAACGTTTTTGCCTGCTATGAAACATTTCATCAATAGTAGACGGGCAGACGGGTAAATCAATGAATTGCACAAAAATTTGCCAACTTTGCGGCGACTTTGCGAATTTTCGCCGTCACACTGACAATGTGGCGCATTTGTGAAGCCCACGTAAGCAGAATGTTGGAAATCACAATGTTGCCACTGAATTAAAAGCCAATGTATATCAATAATAAATAACAATGAAAAGATATTTGTTGTGGTAAGAGATGTTCACTTGCTTGGTTACAGTAGCACTTGCGTCATTTTGCTCATTGCGATTTTTTTTTAACGCAATGTCAGGCGAGAAATTGCGACCAACTGCGCAGTCCACTAAGATATCTTCTTTAAGACACGCAAATGTAGAGTACGCACCTTCGATTGAGAAGCTGATCGAAGCACACCTAACACTATGTTAGCCTGTGTTTACACAAGCTCTCGCCGGCTGGGCTTAATGACCCCTCCCCCCCCCCCCCCCCGAGATCTTAGGGCCGGCCGCTAGGGGCGCGATTTTAGTCAGGCTAACACTATGTAATGTATGGAGGTTTACATGTAACATGCTAAATATAGTTAAGAGAAGAAAAAACAGTTTGATGTGCAGTTGCCTTGTGTATTCAACATAGACGTTAACAGGATAAAAATGTTGATGTAGTGTAGAGTCTTCAATTTCACTGTCAATGTTCTTATTGATTTATTTGAGTTCAACTACATTGTAATTTTTTCGCCCATTTACTCAGGTAAAAATTAAAAACAGTCGACCGATGCAATTGCTCCAAAAGAAAAACAATTCTGAACTAGAGTTCGGGGACCTCATACTTCCATGAAATATTTATTGCTTTTTTGTGGATGGTATGTATGTTTATAGTCGGTTGTATTTGAGAGTAATGGTTATATAATATAAATGTTATGGGAAAGTAGTGGTGTATTTATTTAATGACACAGAGGATGTCCATCTGATTAGTAATTATCAAAATGTGACATTTAATTGTGTAATGTGCGTTTAAGAGGTCGACGTCATATGGTAGCGTGGTGTTCCTTAAGCTTGATGTTTGGCATTTAAAATGTCTAAGGTTGTCAGCATTATTGAGGTTCGACTATGTGCCTCAGAGCTGTGTGGTGGGAGGAAGTTGGGAAACTCAGAAAGAAGAAGGGATGTGGCCAACTTTAGTCAGATGGTGATTTGATTTTCCACCAATATGTCATAACATCAGCTGTTCACACGGTACAAAAACGAGATGCACACTTTCCTCTGACAGCCCTACACCAACTGTAAGATGAATACTTGGCGCCAACCCCGTCTGCTAAAAAACAAGTACCATTGGCTACGAAAGAGACAACTAACAACTGTCTCTTATCGTAACAAAGTCAGAACATCTGTTTCGCCCATAAAACTTCTGACACCCAACCCAGATGAGAGGACCTAATGGCATTTTAATCACCATGTCACTCAAATCAGCAGTACAGTATAGGAGACATCCATACCTGTTAAGCATTATCGTTAAATGTACCTCAACTTCTTACAATTATACTTACGCTTCACATCTCCATGATATCCTAAGCAGACATAAATAAAACTAATTATCATATTAAAAAAACTCGGGGTTCCCCAAACAGCTGTCACCTCACCATCTGCTTGGAGCTAAGCCCATTAACAAACACATAAAGCACGATGCCTGTACCAATATATCTCAAATATAGGGGTGATTTCTGATATTATTACATCAATTATAATGACAGATACGGCTCCCAAAATCTCATCGATTCGAGCTTTCATCACACCCCACCAACACACAAGTATGAAACCAATCCATCCAGCCGTTCTTGAGTAATCATCTACACAGACAGAGACACATAACAGAAAATATAACCTCCATTCCATGACATTTCATGGAGGTAAATATGAAACAGCGTATTGCTACATGCTACTGTCCTGGCCATTTACGACTACCGTGCAATGCAGTACAATTACCTTCAGCCTTTTCAAAAGAAACATCACAGAGTGGACATCCCCCAACCTGCAGGAAAGGTTGACTGTAGCAAGAGACAGACGGGCCTGGAGACAACTCTCCATCTTCATGTCTACCACCCCCCACCCCCCCCCCCCCCACCCCAACGGACCAAGAGGCCAAGGGACTAGGTAAGTAGGTAGGTAGACAAAGAACGAACAACGGTAATTAAATGACTTCACTAATGAATGACGAAGTACGTACCTATACTTTATGTCTAACGATTACTGACAATAATCTTCATCAATAAAACATACTTCATAAAACATACTTCATAAAACATACTTCATAAGTACTTAAAAGACACCGATGACACCAAAACAAAGCATTTTCTTATCATGTTCGACAACAATGGTATCATTGAATCAACATACACGTGTGTGCCCAACAGGATGTTTACATACTTTTGATGCCATTGAACACCAAGCTATGAAAAATACTTCCGTTTCAAAATGTCATAAAAAGTCGCTGGCATAAAAGAATCGGTTCACGAATCGAAGTACGCTTGCGCGGCGAAATGCATCGTGAGCAATATGTCAAAGGTAAGGGACCCCAACTTGTAAACAGTTTTTGTTTCGACCATTGTTGCTATTTACATAACAATGTTTAGACGTGTTTTGTTTATGTCTCTGAGACCATTAGCTTTAAGACATTGCCCTCTATGCATTTCATTGTACATGTGTACTAAAATAGTGAACCTGCTTACTCATGCGGTTTGCCTTGAAGGGATAGCAATATGGTGGACATACTCGGCCAACGTGCTGGTTTCCAGAGTCCACCACGATGTAACCACACAAACTTCACTGCCACTATTCATGCAATTAGAAATCAAAAATTCTATTCCTCGTTAGCTAACATCTAATAGAAGATGACGCCAATATGGCACATCCATCTGTCTTAGATACTTACATTATAGACATGTATTTTCATGCGGACCAATCAAGTGTACTGTCCCATTGTTCGGGAGTAGATCGTCAAAGGTGGCAATACAATATGCCATCACAAGATGTCGCTTTTAATCCATCAACAAAATTATATCATCCGTGGCCCTGTGATAAAGTTATTGCAATGCTACTTTAGTATAGTCGACGCCAGGACATGTCAAACATTGTACGACGTAAAAATTTTCTGCAGCGTTTTGTATCCATACGTATAGCACGTAATCATCGCATGTACAATATATCGTCGATTTTCTTGTCACAGAAGAAAAAAAATCTTCCAACGATACAAATCTCACAATGACAAAGTACTAAAACACTAAAATCTATCTTGCCGTTCAGGTGGCAGGTGTACGACGATTGCTTTGTTAGCGTTACACCCTCCTGGGAAGGCTGACAACCCCTGCACCCAAGTCTGCGCCTCCAGGATATAACATGCCATATCATCACTGTTTAACACGTAGATCGTCCCGTCCATTTCTGTACACCCCTTCTCGTAGTGAATAGCTTCCGTGGCCGGATGGTCTTCAAGTACAAACCATTGTCTTGTGGTGACATTGAAGCAGTCTACTCCGGGAACCAACCCACCCAGAAGGTAGATGGTTTCTCCCACCGCGACCATACTGTTCTTGTCCCGTTTTCTGGGCAGGGGAGACAGAATCTCCCACTGGTTGATGTTTGACGCGTATTTCAGAAGCGCAAACTTTTCCGTCTCTTCGTCTTCCGAGTTGACGTAGATGTCTCCCTTGCAGACGACAGCTAGATCGTAGTTAGTCCAGTCTCCAGGTAAGGACCGTCTGAACTCCCACCTGTCCTGTTCAGGGATGTATCTCTCCACAGATTTTACAGGGAAATGATACTGGAACCCACCGATGGCGTAAACAGAGCCACCGTAAGCCACTGCTCCAAAATAGGCTCTAGCCTCGTTCATAGAACGCACTTCCGACCATTTGTTCTTGACCGGATCGAAGCAGAAGGAATCTCCCAGGACGGCACCATCGCCGGAGGGGTGTCCGAGAAAGTGTTTGCTGTACCCTCCCATGATGTAAATGTAGTTGTCCAGTACGGCCACGCTCCACCCTCTCCTGCCTGCCTCCTCCGGCTTGTGAGCGAACGTTTTCCAGTCGTCCTGTAGACAGATATGTTAAAGGAATAATTAAGTCGTAATTTACATATAATTAACATATCATTACGTTGGTCTCCATCAAAGTTGCCTACACGTCAAAAATCATGAAAGTTCAATCATCCCGTCTTGACTTATCCACTGGCAAAGTCTTCAACAAACCGCCTCCTGCAGTTCAAAGAGAGCTGATAGAGGGCCCAAATGTATGTCTCGTCTTCCAGACTACAAATTGTATCTACCAACCAAAAGTCGTGCCCATAACAAAAGATATCACAAGCAGATTTACACTGTAGTGCCGTAGAAAGACTCCAGGGGCCCCAACATCTAATAGTTTCTTTCTTTTGCCCTATCAGCATGCCAAGTATTATAAAGATCCATCCATGACCTCTAGTTTTGCTATCCACAGACAAACACATATCAATCCGCACTTCAAAATCACGAATCCGAAAAAAAATATTGGCGAAGGTAAAAAACGAAAAATAAGTTTAACTTACACCATTCTAGTTTTAGCATTTGTCATAGCATCATTGATTGGCGGAATCAAACAGTAATACTGCAGGAGTCAGACACGTCAGTTCTAGGGCTGGGTATCGGTACAGCGTACCGGTACAAAACCGGTTTTTCTTATTGGACCGGTCCAGAAAAACCGGACCTGAAAAAATTAGGTGGACCGGATGTTGGACCGATTAGAAAATTAACAGATTATTTTATAAGACATTCACACGTTTTGGCGCTTGCAGGTGGAAGAAAATAACAAAAGTGAAGTAGAGTAGAGTTTGTAGTAATTTCTACCAAGTTTTACAGCCAAACGTACAGGTGCAGTTAGCGTTGTAGGATTTTAAAACGCCAGTATAAGTCTAATACTCCCCCAAACAGATTTCTTTGTAGTGAAATGGACCATTGGTATGAGTCATACTGAATCAGGTCCAGGTTCAGGTCCGGACCTGGACCTGATCCTTTGGACCTGAACCGGACCTGGACCTGAATTTTCTGTACCGGTACCCAGCCCTAGTCAGTTCCAACTACTTTCCTACCTTTGAATTGTCATAATACATGAATTCCCTCGGACCTGGCTCAGGCCACGTCACATACCCCGTGTTCACACCACACAGGAACTTCTGGTGTCTGAAGCGAGTCTTCCGAACCTCTTCTCGCTGTTCCTCCCTCAGCTCTTCGAAAACTTCCGAGCGAAGAAACTTCAGATAGTTGTCCCCCATCAGCTGTGCTGCAGCTTCCTTCAGATCGCTGATGACATAAGTATCAGCCAGCATGTACAGATGGACACAGTTCTCACAGCTGACTTTACTCTTGATGTAGTCCAGAACTGGCCTCATCTGAAGAAACTGTGCCATCTCAAGAACAACGTGTATCTTATCGTCCATTTTGATTGGCTTCGACTCATACAGAAAGTCCAGGACGATCTGAAACGCTTCAGCTGTGAAGCCTTGAAGTTGGACGGAGTTTTCCCGACTTTCTCTCATGCCGCTTTCCAACATGGCGCGGAAGTAGTCCGACGTCTCCATCAGGACCGTCTTGTGGACGTGGAAGGTGCAGTCTTGAACTTTGACCTGGAGGTCAGGGTCGCCGTGATCGTGGCTGTACGAGATCTCGTCGGTGATCCCATTGACACTGGATGTCCGATCGGGCTTCGCCATTTGCATCCCTGTGAATACATCATGTAACAGTCGGGGGGCGGGCAGGGGGGCCTGGAGAGGTTTCAACATATACTCACCACAACGGTTTGGGGAATATAATTGTTTATGAATTTATGAAAATAGCGCTATTTACATGATGTTTAAAATGGTATAATACGCTGCCACACTAAGAATGTGTTTTGAGCGCAAAACATTTTTCGAGATATGTCTTTTATATTAGAGTAAATAACATGTTCTGAATATGAAATGGATATCTCATCAGCTTAGTATATATGAGCTCTAAATTTTAGCCGAAGATCTCATAACAGTTATGCCTCATTTCATGTAGTAAACATGAAATAATTTTGTTAATGAGCTTGCTGTTGTAATCTGGACAACTAAAACCCCGATTTCACTAAAACGTGGCCTCGCTGTGACCTGATGTTTGAAAGAGCGCTCAGCGCATTTCATAGATATAAAACGACGCTTTCTGTGATATTCTCAGTCATCCCTTTAGTTTTTAGATGATATTCCAATTTGATTAATTCAGGTGCTGCAAAATTTAATATTATCTATGTTGCAGCGAAATCACCGTCTAATTGAATGAGTGTGTGGGAAGGGGCTAACTTGAAGACTGTGTACATCCATTGAACGTCAACATACGCCCGATTGTGACCCCATTACACAGTAGTCTGTCGGTTCCCGTTTTGGCGTTGCCCTCTGACCTCAATTTCTAAAAACAGACTCGTGGCGTTCATGCTTCGTCCTCAGCAGAGAGACATAAACAGAGGTTTGGTTTTGTCTTTTATACGGCAAATTGTTTGATCTCTCCTATGCCAGTGTCACATCCAACAACTATTAATTTCCAAACTCGAGAATATTTTACAGCGTTATTGAACATGCAGCTGCGAAAATCCTAACATCTCCTAAGCTTTTTTTCTTGGTTTCTTTTAAAACTGATATGTTATTCTAAGATCTACTCTACCTAATCTGGACAAACCTGAAATATTCCTGTCTGCTCTATATGATCCCTTTCGAGCCACATGGACAATCATGGTCTCTTGGTCCTGGCGGCCGTCCTGCCAAAAATAGAACAGCCCGACAGATGACATGGACGTATGTCTGGTATCGTGTTTGTCATAAACTACAAGGCAGGCTTTTAAGGATTTATTTTCAGAACTGTGTGTATAATTGTCTGCCTGTCTGTCTGTCTGTGAACGTTATAACTTGAGAATGGAATGTTAGGACATTTTGAATATTGCTAGATGTTATTCCATCAAAAAATGATTAGACTTTTTAATCTTTGGTGACTTTCATTGGTACTGCAGCAGAGCATCAAATAAATCATGCAAATCCAAGTCTCATTTAAATGATTCATGAGGAAACGCTGTAGCATTATTCTTTGCTAAGACTTTCGTACTTAACCCTATTCGGACGGTGGGGTGGGTTGGCTTGCATTTGAGGCCTGCGCCAATTTTATGTCACATAATGCCGGAATGGCTTACGCTATAGTCATCAAATTTGGTGACTTTTTTCTAAAATTTAGCTGGCAACAATTTTACAAAGTTTAGAAAACACTCTATTTTGTTTGTTTCAATGGCAACCTCTTGACAGGGATTTTGTTTTTTTACAAAAATCGCTAATTTAATTCTTACTGTATTTTTCAAGATTTCTTGCTATAACACTGCTATCTATTTTCTTACACAGATAACATCATATGTCGTCGAGTCATATATTTTATAATTAAACATAGAAAACAATACTAATTAACGTTACGTTTCAATGGATTTATTAAAGATGTACAATCTACAGGATAGACCCAATGGCGATGACAAAGCTAGAGCCTCGCTTTGGAGAACCCGAGGACGAGATCTCGTACAATCATGTTCACGGTGACCCCGACCTCCAGGTCAAAGTTCAAGACTGCACCTTCCACGTCCACAAGACGGTCCTGATGGAAACGTCGGACTACTTCCGCGCCATGTTGGAAAGCGGCATGAGAGAAAGTCACGAAAACTCCGTCAAACTTCAAGGATTCACAGCTGAAGCGTTCAAGATCGTCCTAGACTTTCTGTACGAGTCAAAACCAATCAAAATGGACGATAGACTCCACTGTGTTCTTGAGATGGCGCAGTTTCTTCAGATTGGGCCAGTTCTGGACTACATCAAGAGTAAACTCAGCTGTGAGAACTGTGTCCATCTGTACATGCTGGCTGATACTTATGTCATCAGCGATCTGAAGGAAGCTGCAGCACAGCTGATGGGGGACAACTATCTGAAGTTTCTTCGCTCGGAAGTTTTCGAAGAGCTGAGGGAGGAACAGCGAGAAGATGTTCGGAAGACTCGCTTCAGACACCAGAAGTTCCTGTGTGGTGTGAACACGGGGTATGTGACGTGGCCTGAGCCAGGTCCGAGGGAATTCATGTATTACGATCACTGCAAGGTAAGTTATGGACAAGTGATTAACACATGCAAAACGATGTCTCGCCATAAGTCAGCAACAACATGTTCATAATATTTCACTTCAACGTTATCACATAAAAATGACGGCACCCCTTCCCATCATACACCACTCCCATGGGAAACAGAATGGCGACGCCCACGGACGAAAGCGAAACCAATGTAGGTTTTGTTATCGCATATAACTTTTAAATAGGTAGTGAATAGCTGACTACAGTTTTACTATATTTACTAGAAATTGGATGCTAAATTCAAATTTCGAGACATAGTTACAGTATTAAAACCTTGTTATAAAGGTCTATTTTCTGTGTGCATTGCGACATACCCACCTGTTACAAAAATAACAACAACAAAAGTTGACAATAAACTTCTGGGCCACCGTAGAATGGCTTCTATTCCTCTGTAACTCTTTCCTTTGTTTGTTTCCTACAGGATGTGTGGAAAATCTTCACAGAGAAGCCAGAACAGGCTTGTAGACGGGGGTGGGGCGTGGCTGCACTGGACAACTACATCTACGTCATAGGCGGTTACGGTAAACCTCGATTCGGTCACCCTTCCGGCCTTGGTGACGTTCTATCCGTGTGCTTCTGCTACGACCCTGTCAAAAACAAATGGTCTCAGATACGTTACCTTAACGAAGCAAGGGCTTACTTTGGAGCTGTGGCTCACGACAGGTCTGTTTACGCCATCGGTGGTTTCCAGTACGACTATACTGTAAAATCTGTGGAGAGATATATCCCTGAACAGGACAGGTGGGAGTTCAGACGGTCCTTACCTGGAGACTGGACTAACTACGATCTAGCTGTCGTCTGCAAGGGAGACATCTACGTCAACTCGGAAGACGAAGAGACGGAAAAGTTTGCGCTTCTGAAATACGCGTCAAACATCAACCAGTGGGAGATTCTGTCTCCCCTGCCCAGAAAACGGGACAAGAACAGTATGGTCGCGGTGGGAGAAACCATCTACCTTCTTGGTGGATTAGTTCCCGGAGTAGACTGCTTTAATGTCACCACAGGACAATGGTTTGTACTTGAAGACCATCCGGCCACGGAAGCTATTCACTACGAGAAGGGGTGTACAGAAATGGACGGGACGATCTACGTGTTAAACAGTGATGACATGGCATGTTATATCCTGGAGGCGCAGACTTGGGTGCAGGGGTTGTCAGCCTTCCCAGGAGGGTGTAACGCTAACAAAGCAATCGTCGTGCATCTGCCACCTGAACGACAAGATAGATAGAATATCACTTTGCTAGCACTCAAAATTATGACAGTTGTGTTATTGAAAGATTTTCCTTTTTTTTCTGTCAGGAAAATATTCGTTATATCATTTTCACGTCAAAGCCATGCAGATCGAAAACACTGTAGGAACAGTCAACATCTCTCGGCGTTGAATAGACATTACTATATTTAGCAGCAGTACAGTAACAGTAAAATTATACAGTAAAATCATGCATATGATGGTACTGGTGTTGCACGTCAAAAGCGAGAACTTGCGATGCATATTTGCATTACCACAATGTAGTGTTGTATACCAGTACAGAAAATTCAGGTCCATGTCAGGACCTGAACCTGGACCTCATTGTCTGTGAAGACAACTGGCGGTATATACTCAATAGAATGGTCAATTTTGCTACAAAGGGAATCTGATTTGGTAGAGTATCCGACTCCCATGCACTGGTGTGTTAAAATTTTTAACACACCAGTGCATGGGAGTCGGATACTCTACCCCGAGCAGTAATGGCTTCTTTCCATTGTTTGGGAACACGTCCCTCTTCCAATGAGCAGTTGAAAATATGGGCAAGAATTTCACTAAATTCGACAGCAAATGTTTTGACGATTTTCGGGGAAATGTTATCAGGGCCGCAACTTTTCCTGGCATCAAGGCGCTTCAAGATTTCATTAACCTCATATGAATGTATATGCGGAGGTCTAGAAGGAGAAGGCAGGTAAGATGGCAATGACTCAAGGTCAAGTTCGTTAACGATGTCAGAAAAGTGATGATTGATTACATTAGCAATAGCATTGTCAGTTTGAGGAGTGCTGCTGGGCACAGACACTGATATGCTCCGCTTGGAATTTAGTATGTTGCTTAGACACGCGTGCCACCTGGCCAGATTGCAAAAGAACAAATTAAACGGACCAAATGCAACCCTAAAACTTCAATGACAAAGGTAAAAAATATAGGTAACTAAGGTATATGTATTCCAGAGTCCGATGTAAAAATACATGCATCTTCTCTGAGATTTCTACCAGAAATTCTTTTGTGGTATGCTTGTGCCTTGAAAAGCCTCACGATCCAGCCCTAAGGCTTAGTCTTCCTTTTCTCCTCACCGAGCACCTGCTCTCCACTTGTTCCATTAATCAACAGTCACCTGTGCACAACTCAAACACACAATGTGTTAATACAAAAAGGGAATTTCACGTCAAATGCTGGAAGTTAGTATTTTGCTGGTTCAGCAGATGAAATATCACTCACTCACTCACTATCCAGTTAAAAAAAACACATCATATGAGGATCTACTTACTTGCACTATGTCATTAGTTATAAGGGCCAGGTAAGAAAAAGACCATACCATTAGTATATAATGTCAAAAAATTGATAGAGTCAGTGATAATATTTGTGACAGAATTACATGGATAAGATAAAATCATCAAACGAATTCTACATGATGTACTAGTATATAGATAACAAATAATGATATAGTTGACAAACTGGAATATATGATAAGACCAATGGATAAAATCATCAAACAAATTGTACATGACGTATATAAGATGACAAATGATGATAATTAAACTATAGTTGATAAACTGCAAGGTGCAGAACGATTGGCCAGTCCATATGTTTACAGTAGAAAAAGCAATTCCTAAAGTGTGTTGCATAACAATTTTGTAGCAAATACAGTATCAATCAAGAGATACAATAATTCAATCCTATAAATTACACATGCAAGTATTTGCACAACATACTGATGTGATGGCTGTATCTTCACTTCCAAGGATAATGCTAACCCTCAGGACAAAATTGACAGCTGAAAAGGCTTTAAAATATGGGCAGCCAAAAATAAGAAAAATCCCAAATCTTTGAAATTCCATGGATTGAAAAACCATTTACCAACAGATGGAAAACTACTTAGTTTCATGTTTCAAGTTTAAAATAGAGTTCCAGGACCACACACCTCTGCAAATGATTTTATTATAAACCTGACATATTATCTGTTTCTATTAATTATGCAAAAAAGGTCAACAGTTGCAAGAATTGAATTAGTTGATCATCTCCTAAACCCAAACTGAAGAAGACAATAATGTTGTCTTGAGAAAACGGCCATGGTCCCATTTCTATCACTAATGCAAATCAGGTCTCATGGGTATGAATTATGTCTAAGATGGTTCACTTTCATATATCTTAACCATGACATAAATATATTGCTTACTTTGCACACATTATGTTTCATGATCACTCTTTGTTTCATGTGACACTTTGCTGTCAGGCAGTCCCTGTGAAACTGATCCCTTGTTAGCAATGTCCCCCATGGAAGGCGAGACCAATGCCGTTGTTATGCCCCAACCCGTGCCTGCCCCATTCCGTGCCCAATTCAGGCACGGAACGTGGCACAGCCCGACTGCCCAGGTCTGTGCCCAGAAGCACTGTCAATCACTATGACTGACGGGGTAGTGATAACTAATTATTCACGCCCATGTTTCCAAATAAGGCTTGATTTTGCGAGATCTTTCGAGATTTTGTTTCGAGACTTGGAAAAGTCTGGCAGTTTGGCGGACCAAATGTTAATCTTAAAATAAGTTATTTTTATTGCAAGTTAGTACACAGAGGTAATTGTCCTTTTTGATTCCACTATATGATTTTTATCCATAAAATTGTTCGTCGAAGACACAGAATTTAGCACGTCTATAGTGCATTCCTTCGCTCTCCCTTTTTCTTGTCTAAGGCAGTCCCTGTGAAACTGGTCCCTTGTTAGCAATGTCCCCCATGGAAGGCGAGACCAATGCCGTCATAGGAAACCAGCCGGTATGCCTGGAGAGTGTAAGCTTTCTTGCTTAACTGGCACCTACAGTGCTTCGCTCTCCCTTTTTCTTGTCTAAGGCAGTCCCTGTGAAACTGGTCCCTTGTTAGCAATGTCCCCTTGGAAGGCGAGACCAATGCCGTCATAGGAAACCAGCCGGTATGCCTGGAGAGTGTAAGCTTTCTTGCTTAACTGGCACCTACAGTGCTTCGCTCTCCCTTTTTCTTGTCTAAGGCAGTCCCTGTGAAACTGGTCCCTTGTTAGCAATGTCCCCCATGGAAGGCGAGACCAATGCCGTCATAGGAAACCAGCCGGTATGCCTGGAGAGTGTAAGCTTTCTTGCTTAACTGGCACCTACAGTGCTTCGCTCTCCCTTTTTCTTGTCTAAGGCAGTCCCTGTGAAACTGGTCCCTTGTTAGCAATGTCCCCCATGGAAGGCGAGACCAATGCCGTCATAGGAAACCAGCCGGTATGCCTGGAGAGTGTAAGCTTTCTTGCTTAACTGGCACCTACAGTGCTTCGCTCTCCCTTTCTCTTGTCTAAGGCAGTCCCTGTGAAACTGGTCCCTTGTTAGCAATGTCCCCCATGGAAGGCTAATCCAATGCCATCATAGGAAACCAGCCGGTATGCTATAAGCCTATGTAAGCTTTCTTGCTTAACACACAATGCTTCCCTCTCAATTTTACATCACAATTTATAGTATATGCAAATGTTCATAATAGCATTTTTTTTGATAGAATGTACATGTAAATATGAAATTTCGCCGACAGGACTTCTAAACAAAAACTAGATGCGTTTTGGGTTAAAAAGACCACCATAAATAGTTTATACTGATTGCCACCTTATTTGCATAATCAATGAGACAAAATGAAACATTAAATCTACAATTACTTTAAATATTTCTAAGAGGTTTGAGGTCTCGGACCTCTTGATGCAATGGTCTGACAGAGGTTTAAGACATGTTTTCCAATTAAAGAGATCATGTTTGCCATTGCTGTTGGTTAAAGAATTCCTTTTTTTCCAGTTCAAACAAAAATAAGTGACCATAGGCCAGTGGGAACAATGTTTATAATACTTCAAAAAGAATGGCTACATTACACTGCCAAAATCTTATAATGTTTATCATTTTTGGCCTTTTTAATTGGTTAGATTGGGCCTTGAAAAATATCATATAGAGTAATACATTTGACCTGTACATATCTTGTTAATCAATTCCAGAAATTTAGTGAGAGAAAGAACACAGAACACACTTCATACTTTACACCTCCCCCTATTACATGTCATATCGTATTGCTAATTCCCCTGCAGGCATTACCTGAAGATAGAAAGAAAAGTAACACGTTCCTCTGAGACCTGTGTAAATTCAGAGGAAACTGGTACACACCAAA
The DNA here is from genome assembly GCF_000003815.2 of Branchiostoma floridae. Classification (NCBI taxonomy): domain Eukaryota; kingdom Metazoa; phylum Chordata; class Leptocardii; order Amphioxiformes; family Branchiostomatidae; genus Branchiostoma; species Branchiostoma floridae. The sequence continues at coordinate 23,363,878 of NC_049984.1, read as the reverse complement.
TATGGTTTAATGTATTCATCTTTGAGGCAGGTCCTTCCAGGGAAACACATTCCCATGGCTTCTATTGCACAAGCTCCGCCCACTGCACCAGGCCTGTTGGCGGCAAAACTTTTTAGAGACTGAAGAGAGTTAGACTCCGCCCACTGCACTAGACACTGCACTAGCCTGCTGGCAGACTAGACTCCGCCCTTTTGGGGTGTTGTCCAGTCAGGTTTATTTGTGGGGAGGACTGACGGCGTTTGGAATTTCCAAAACATAAGATGAAATCGGACGGAAAATAGTGAATTTTTAGCAAAAAAATCGCAGAAACATGGGCACAAAACCCACACTTTTAATATTTTCTGAGTCCCTGGTTAGCAAAGAAAGCCCCAATCTGAAAAAAAAATAAACGTACCGTCTAAAATAAGGATGTACCGGGTGGATTTTGAGGCGGAAAAAAATAAACGTACCGGTACGTTTATTTGAGAGGTGAGAGTAACAAATTAAGGAATACTTGAATGTCTCATGTCTGCCTGGTAGACTAAGATTTGCTTGTGGGTTACTGACCTTGCAAAAAGGATGTCCTGTCCCAGCACCATGAGGAGCTTAAAATGACTTGGACTGGCCTTTTTCTTTTCACCTGCAGTTGCACCTAGGATGTCTGCAACAAACAGCATATCATTCAAATACAGTTGCAGTTTTTGTGCTCCAAACGGCAAGAAATACAAACAAGAAAAACATGTCCTAACTTCTATACACAACAAGAGGCTGTAGCACACAATCATCTATGAAGTAGATATAGTGTTTGCTAGATGTGACTGAGGTGTTTGCCAAATGTCAGACCAATTCATCAAAGGATCTTGATTTATATATAGGTGTAGAAATGAAATCCCTTGAGACAAAACAAGTTGTTCAATGTATGAAAGACTCATCTTAGCAAAGAAGGATGTTGTAACATTTGCTAATAAATCATGTAAATTAGGCCCTCATTTGCATGATTTACATCAATTAATATCAAACTTATCTTAATTTCAAAATACCCTTAGAGTGACATTTCCATCATTTACCATTATAGAATTTATCTTTTTTTGCAAATTCAGAGCTTGAAATACCACCATGCATTACGAGGGACGTTCAATAAGTAATGTCCCTGGCCCATTTCCAGTTGTCTGATCTAGATGAGATTTAGCATGTATAGTGATTAATATCTCTATAAGTTTTGTTGCAAAAAACAGCTCTGAACTATTAGTAGTTTCTGATTTAAAGGTGTTTGAACTGAGTCAGGTGTGAAATGAGCCAGGTGTGAAATGGAGCCAGTTTAGTGTCGTGCAGTGATTCGGTTTTTGTATTTGAAAGGACGCACACCAAAGGAGACTTTTGATGAAATGAAAGAAACTTATGGTGATGATGCCCCATCATATGACCTTGTAAAACGCTGGCATCGTGAATTCAAACATGGCCGGAAGTCTGTGGAAACAGCTCCCAGACCTGGTCGTCCCTCTTCTGTCATTGATGAGGTATCTGCAGGAGGACCAACCTGGGGTGTCCTACAAAAACGGTGTCCAGAGATGCATCAAACAATGGGAGAAATTCATAACTCTAGGTGGTTCCTATGTAGAGAAAGACTAATAACTGTGTCAAGTTTCATTTATCTCCTGCTATGGGAAATGAGTCAGGGGCATTACTTACTGAATGCCCCTCGTATATGTAGGTTAGTGCCCAGGTAAAATTGGAGCTGTGCAGGTATTTTTGGTGTCTACCTGCACCTGACCTGCACTGGTCTATGTAAGTGTTGCTTTTGTACATAAATGTCCTATGATTAGGTGTGTATGGATTGTTATCACTATTAGCTGCATCGATAAAGTGTGTAAGAAAATATAGCAATGCATCAAGTTCCTGAAGAATAAAATTATAATTCTTAAGTTGAGAATGGTGCAGGTAAAGTTTGTCATCAATAATTTAATTATTCAAACTAACTTCTGATTAACATGATTTGTGTATAATATCATTGCAATTTCTTCATATGTCCAGGTAATTGTTTTATTTCAATACTAGGCAATAATCAAATGAATACAGTGAAGGGAGCTAGATATAGATCCAATCTGATTAGAGCTAGCAAATGCTGCCAGACGAAGGAGGTTGAAACACCACATAAACCTACATCTGCTTGAAAAAAAGGCACAAACACACAAAAGCCTAACGACATTCGTGCCCCATTTTAATTCTGTCGAAATAGGGGTGCTTTCTGAAATATTACATTACTTACATGTATAGAAACAGCTACAACAACAATGTGCATCATCACGCAGTTATGACTGGCAGACAACATACCAAAATATATACGAATGCAACAAATGGAACATAGGCAGGGCTGACGAAATTAACATAGTCCCAGGGCACCAAAAAATTTAGTCTGGGACCACTAAAAAATGACTTTGGGACCTTTTTTGGGACGGTAGAAAAATGATCAATATCAGAATGTAAACCAATCATACGTTTGTCAGGCGCGTGACCTAGATTTTGGTTACCAGAAGGCCCCCAAATTTGATATGTGACTGTGCAATTATAGTCTATCTATATATAGTACCATTATTGATGATATTCTTACATAAAATACAAATGCTTTCCACAGACAAAAACTACTTCTTCCCAACTTCCACTTGTTTTGCTACTGAAGTTACAGCAAGTGGTCTTGTAAAGGACTGTAGTCTACAGTACGAATGCTATTACACAAAATACAAATTTTTCCACAGACAAAAAACTTTCTTCCCAACTTCCACTTGTTATGTTTGGTTTGTCTCAAATTTCTGGAGATATGTGGGACTATTTGTCTAATAATAGACAAGACACATTTGATCTGCATTGATTTTGAGTTTATTGTAATTGACAATTATACAGACAATTATACAGTTTATACAGAAATATTGTACTCTGAGTCTGACTCAACTTTATTGTTGTGATACGGGACTTCCTAAAAACCTGCTTGGGACCATCCATCCTCACTTCGGGACGATTGGAATTAATTTTTGGGAACACTTCTGGGACAATAGAGAAAACAGTTAATTTCGAGGCCTGCATAGACAGGGCTCGAAATACCACATGCATATGCAAGTTTGTGCATGTAAGATTAGTGTGGTGCAAGTAAGTTTAGACCAAACTTGCACCAGTGCAAGTTACTTTTGTCCTCTAATACCTGACACTGTGACATTAGAAAAAGCTTACAAACACCAAGAATATTATCTGTCATTGAAAGGTAAAAGAAAATAACACTTGATAAAAAAAGTCTAAATTTGTCCATGGAGGTTAGACATCCATGGAGGTTAGACATCCAGGTAAACAATATTTACAATGCTTAAGATCCCTTTGGTGTTGTCTTACCTTGATTTGCATTTAAGTTACATTTGCATACAAGTTAGTGACTTTAATGTTCAACTGGTTTTTCCAGTTATATGTACATGTTATACTTGTAATGAGTTGTTCTACCACTTCATTCCAGCGATTAGTGATGGATGTCAATCGCGAGGCATGCAGAAGAAATCTATGGATCTTATCGAGTTGTAGACGTTGGATTGATCTTTAATTAAGCCTAAATTCACCTATTTTGAAACTGTACAATTTAAAACTAAAAAAAAATATGCAGCTATGGAAAAACAAATACTTAAAAGTATCCAAACATGTGGTCTTTATGTATCCCCATTTACTCACATACATTTGCAAATTTTCAGAATAGGAGATAAAGCGTTAACAGTTCACTATTTTGGGTTGTGCAAGTAAGTTTCTTTTGGTGCAAGTTACTGAAAAGTGTATTTCGAGCCCTGATAGAGATACTGCTGCGAACAGCGGTAACTAGGGGTGGGTACGGACCTGAACCTGATCCTCTATCTGGACCTGAACCGGACCCACAGAAAATAATTGGGTGCGCCACAGCTCCAATTTTGGGCGCACCTATGGATGCACATGTACGCAGTGGAAGCCGAACTATATTTTATTTCGAAGTGTTCATTAAACCACACTGAAAGAATCATTTTGTTTAGAGAAGTCACAAGGACATAGCCCAACTTTTTCACACTTACAGACGAACAAAAAGCCACTTTACTCTTGAAATCGCAGAATCCACAAATTGTAGAAAAGGTGGGGTTTTTCAAGTCAAACCCAACCTGTTTAGCCAATAACCAACACTAGTTAGTATTAGAGTAGAATATTGTCTATAACTGTTCATTGTCACTTGTATATCTTATACCAATAATTATGAACTTGCAATTAGCCAACACTAGTATTAGAGTAGAATATTATTTATAACAGTTCATTGTCACTTGTTTACACCATGCACTTGCATAGTTGCAATTAGCCCTCGGGCATGAACTTGCAAATAAACTTCTAATTATATACAGTCACTTCTACCTCTGGCATTCATTATACACTATGTATATATATATATATATATATATAAAGATACAGTCGCTTCTCTGTTGTTCCGTCTGGGAACTTTGACCATGCTAACTTCTGGAATTGTCCAAACTAGTAAACCACTGGATGTTTCTAAATCAAGTTGGATTATAGCACAAATTAAAGCCAGTATTACGAAATGAACCAAAGAACACAGGGCATCACACAGAACATATTAAGTTGTCTTAGCAGACTCAGCTGAAGTATTTTCATTGTTCAATATATAGACAACACCGATCGAAGACGTGCACTTAGAAGGTATATGGCTCCAGGGACTGCAGTGTGGATGATATATGAATGTTGATTAAATGACTATTGAGAAGATAGGAGCAGTTTTAGCAAGTTTTGCAGTAACACATGTATATTAAGTTTTAAGCACATGCCAGCCTTTTGCAGGCAATAGGACTACAGTCAAACCTGTATTAGCGGCCACCTTTGCATAACGGCCACCTGCCCATAGTGGCCACCTTTTGTCGGTCCCTTGGATTCGTAATGATTAAGAAATAGGCTTAGCGGCCACCTGTCCAACGCGGCCACGGCCACACGATTTCCGGTCCCGCAGGTACAAAAACACTGCTGATTACGGCCATGCGGACCGCTGATCTGTGTTTCAGCACGCGTTTGGCCATATACAGCGGCCGTATCGTCACCCTACACCGGATTTAAAACCTCTTTGACTTATTTTCAAAACAAAACTTCGTAAACTGGCGCTACCCATACCCGCTGACAAACGAGGTCATATAAGGTCAATAGACGACACCAATATTACGGGGGTAAATTGTGTTAAAGTTACGTTCTAATACACTATCGCTTAGGTTTATTCACATCACAAAAATGTCTAAATAAATTGTTGCAAAGAGAAAATGATATGAACTTCAGACTATGATGGAATCTTACATTTATTAAGAGATAAGTCTAAAATGACGAGACTTTTCTTGTGAGTGCCACATTAGCATAATGGGCGAATCTGACGTGTGAACGCGAGCGGGAACACACGGACGGCGAAGTATCAAAGGATACAAGACGAAAGATCAAAGAAATATGACGATACCGGTCTCTTCAGACAATATCAACTGTAGAACATTTAAAACTTTTTATAGCTTTTGTTTTCTTACTACATATAGTGTAAAAATCATTGCAGTACATGTATGGATCTAGTACTGTATTATGTGAATAAAGATCAGTGGGCCGGCTAAAACCATGTGTAACTTAATATTGCTTGTGGTCAATTAATTAGCATATTCTCTATAGAGGCCACCTCTCTATAGTGGCCAATTTTGACCAGTCCCTTGAGTGGCCGCTATAGACAGGTTTGACTGTACTACTACTAGTAGGAGTCTGCAAGGTCTTGACTTGTGTGGAGCCTTGTCTGAGTTTTTTTTTAACAGGTAATGTGCGTGCCGCCATAAAATAAAGTCAGTGTGGCCTATGTCTGAGAATCAAGGAAATAATCTTTATTATCATTTATATAAAAGAGATCCCACTTAGCAGGATTGGCCAGTATAAGGAAGTAAATTAACATCTTTTTTCAGGGATCAGCTTTAGATAGCATTTACATTACGTGATTATATTGATAGCTCTTAATAAAAAAATGAAAATGCAGACCAAAGTCACAGCGGAATCAGCCTTGAGAAATTTCCTTTTACCAGTGTATGATTGTTACTCTCCAAGCAGAGGTTGATGAGGAAAATAGTGACCCTTTCCTTATATACCGTCTTTTTCTGTCAGTGGGGATAGCTGACAGAAAAAGACTGCATAAGGAAAAGGTCACGACTTTCCCATCAACCTCTGCTTGGAGAGAATATTATTGCAGGGCTCGAAATTCACTTTTGGGTAACTTGCACTGGTGCAAGTTAAGCCAAAAGTTACTTACACCAGAAAGAAATTACTCGCACAACCTAAGATAGTGACCAATGAAACCTAAAATTTACACATGTATGTAAGTAAAAGGGGATACATGAAGTTATTTAATTGTTGGACCAGGTTTTAAATTGTACAGTTTCATAAAGAGGTGAATTTAGGTTTAATTAAAGATGATTCAACGTTTACAACTGGATGAGATTCAGAAATTTCTTCCAGATGCTTTGAGTGATATCCATCACAATTCTTCAATGTCACTACAATAATGAAGTGATGCTGTACAACTCAAGTACAATACAACTATCTAACTAAAAAAACACTAAGTTGCATGCAAATGTAACTCATTTGCAAATTATGTTAGGGTAGTCCCTAGGTTAGACAACACCAAAAGCACTGTTGGCATTATAGAAATAGCACTGAATTAATATAGGGACTTACCTCAAAATTTTCGGCCAACTCCGTCGACCTTGTTCACAGAATGACCCTATCTCCAGCAGTGACGTCAGGAACACGCCACTTTTGCAGGAGGGGGTCATAAGTGTCAGAAAGTCTGTGCCGCCCCCCGTCTCTGTTGAGTTTGGGCCGGTGGGCTCTAATGTACACTGCCTCCTCCGCTCGTCGAACGAAGAAATCCTGGTCTGAGTCTAAGACTTTGACTTTCTCCAACGAAACGGAATGTCCCGGAGACTCTGACACTTATGACCCCCTCCTGCAAAAGTGGCGTGTTCCTGACGTCACTGCTGGAGATAGGGTCATTCTGTGAACAAGGTCGACAGAGTTGGCCGAAAATTTAGGGTAAGTCCCTATATTAATTCAGTGTTGGAAAGAAAGTTTAGCTATTTCTATAATGTATTCTACCAACACAGATGAACTTTCATGCTAACACTGTTGGCATTGTTGAGATGGAATGGTCTTCAGATATTGTTTACCAGGATTTCTAACCTCCTCCAAGAACAAATTAAGACCTACATTTTTATTCAGGGTCATTCTATTTTGCCTGTCAAGGTCATATAATATTCTTGATGTGTGTAAGCTTATTCTTAAATGCCAGGTAACAGTGGATAAAAGCAACTTGCACAAGTGCAAGTTTGGTCTGAGAGTACTGTTGCACCACACTAACTTTACATGCACAAACTTGCATTATGCATGTGGTATTTCAAGCCCAATATTGTATGGCCATTAGTTTGCCAAATTATCCAATGCCATACAATTTAAGCTCTGACCATAAATATAAGATTTGCAATGCATGCAGAAAATAGTATTTCGAGCCCTGATAAGAAATCCAGGATGAGATCTCCAACTAGATCTCTTTTGCATATCAATTCACAGCTAGGACATAAAAACTCTCTGCAGCAAGATTTCAAGGAAATCTTACAAAACAGCAAAGCGGTTTGACGAAAGTTTACATGATGATTGACGTAATTGACTTTATTAGATGATAATCATGCTAATCATAACAAAAGTTCCATAATGAATATTATATACCTAAAGCCTTCCATGATAGGACAATTCAAAGATATAACATTTAGAATTTAGAAAGAGAAAAACAACGATTCATATAAATTATGGCAATTTGCATCATCAAATAGAAAACTCTATAATTTCAGTGTTTTCCAATAACAAGACTTCAAAATAGGAAATGTAACGTTATGTATCAATTCTATGGCAGGTGCAACATAACAGAAAGTTATGAAAATAAGGACCTAAAATACATACTAATAATTGATGCAAAAATGCCATGTGTTAATTAGATAAATGTGAATGCTACCATGCTTGAAGTATGTAAATGTTGAAGACATTGCACAACATCTAAAAAAGGTCTAAATATATCAGGTGGTATGAGGTCTCCGAACTCTCTTGGAACTGGTAGACAGGGGGAGGGGGGCAGTTTTAAAACAAAGTAGTGATACAGGAAAATATTGCTAATATTGCCCTACAGATGGATATGAATAGCGGCATATTTTTCGGCTATATGTAAAGCTCAAAAGTTGGTATATTCGTTCTGAGAATTAATTACGTACGGTGTTGTATTTGTGGAAAATGAAGAAATAAATGCGTAGTGTAAGACTGTAGGCCCATCAAACCATTTTAGCACGGACACGATTCAACTCACACTACAAGGGCAAATCAATCTTCAGCGATCAAAATCCTTATACTATAACGTAATAAACGTATTGTGGGCAGTGTGTACAGTTTGCTTGGCTAAGAAGCGGACTGGAGACGGAGTTCCCTAAAATATTAAACGTTAAACAGCCTCATTTATATACTCGTACTGGCAGGAAAAATACACCAGATGATTATGATTAAAATATATGGGCGCCAACTCTCTCTCAGACACAGCACACATTGTACTCGCGTCTTTTTACTTTTTTTAGGATAAGTCTACGCGATATCACCTAAAATACTTAACACATCTATTCCTTCATCTGTTACGTATTCTTCCCGTTAATGATAGTCACAGATAACATAGAAATTTCCAAAAATACTCACCAAAAGACACAGAGACACACTTTTCATCAACCGACATGGACCGACCACCATCTTGAATTTGCTGCAATTTGTGCAAGCTGTGATTGGTCCTTTCCTCTCTACTTCTGACCAATGGGGGTCCAAACATTTGCATGAAGCAGGAAATATTGTATAGGCCACAGCAAGTAAATTTTATGGATGACGTCAACGCGCTCATTAATTTTCGCCTGATTTCAGGGAAAAAAAACAAGATTTTTTTTCCTCTTCAGGGACCAAAAGAGGCAAATATGTTGTGTTGTTGCCTAATAATCATACTTGTAAAAGTGACACTAGGGAGGTAGCCGTGACTATAGTTGCAGAAGTGAAACTTGCTGGATAGTTGTAAAAGTGTCACCAATATGGAAGCCATGAATGTAGCTGCCAGCTTGGCAAGTGATACCAGTGTGCCACACTACATCACTTCTTAGACACAGGAATTAATGCCTTGTTAGTTGTGATGCCACGTTTTGTCACTTCTGCAAAGCTTGAAATACGACGTTTATGGTGTTTATTTTGAAAATTTAGTCATCTTGTCTTTTTTACCCATCTTTTTTTTCGCACTAACGTTAGTACTATCTCATTATTTTTGCACACTTGCTGTGGCCATACGAATATTGTTTGTTATCTTTAAAAATGAAAAATTTCAAACCAAGCTTCATGTGCTTTAAAGCTAAATTGTCAATATGCCAATGTCAGCCAGCCCTTAGACACGCCTGTTAGTTAAATCTTCGGCCAATGACTCAATGAGTGTTACCCTTCCCTCTTTTCCACCTGGTTTTGTCGTATTATATGTTGTTTTGGGGGTCCTGTCCAATGTACATGTATTTGAATGTTTGAATTATACTGAATAAAGGTTTTTTTTAATCCCTAAAAATTCGTGGGGAGGCTGTGTAACATACTTTTCTTAACCCGCGTCCAATCCCTGACCTAGGCCTAACCTACCTTGTAAACTTCTATGAGCGCGGGTGTTTGTGTTTGGTAGAGCCGCGATTTCAACATGGGTCAGACGAGATCGAGAAATAGCGCTCCTCGCAGCCAGGTGCTGAATTGCAAGGAGCTTACTATTGGTGGTGCTCAAATCGCAAGGATCTGTCATGGCAGACTGTATACAGCGTCAATGACCTAAATACAACAGTAATTGCCCAGGTGCGGCCATAGTACTGTAGGTTTTGAGCAACGTACACCGTAAAGGACCCTACAATTTTCAATAAGATAAACAGATAATAACTTTATTGCACAACAATTGTACGAGGTACAAAGTATGGCATCTACATAACTACAGTTCTATAGCTTAACTTCAGGCTTATCTAACTAATACAGGAGTTGTAGTATGGGATAAGTTTCTTACAATCATTGGAGGCTTTTACAATCATTTGAGGAATTTCTAATGTCTAAACCTTCTTTGATATATTTTCCTATATCTGCCATGCAGGGATTGTCAATAAGTGCGGTGGGTGCTTGTACGTGATTTAGGTGTGGCTCTCCTCAAACACGGGACCTCCATTTAACATCCTATCCAAGGGACGACCCCAACCAAAGCTATGTACTCATTTTCACCTGGGTGGAATAAAGAAATTCATGCAAAGTGCCTTTCCCAAGGGCACAAGATTGGTGATAGGACAGCATTCGAACCCGGAACCAATTGGTTATGAGCCGAACACTCACCATTATGCCACATGACCCCACTACATAGCAGGCAAGCCCTGACCTGATTTTCTTTGTATCTCCAAATTGGGGCCATCAATAAATTTCAAAATAAAGACTGTAACTAAAAATTGCCCAAGTTAACGGAGCGTGACTGACCGCCTGTGAAGACACTATAATTATCTGCCTCTTGATTTAACACCTTGTTACCCCTAGCAGTGCCCTTTGACATTTTGTCACAAATTTAAACTGTCTCGTAAAATAAGGGCACTCTACCTCTGTTTATATATGTATTCTAAGCTTTATAATTGATACTAGTTTGCAACATTCACCTCAACACATCATAGACAAATATCCATCGCCATTGCCACTTCTGGGAATACGTTCCCACGAAACAGTATACAGGTGTGAGGTGTCTCTCTTCATCATCGCAACTGCTCAACTCAAGCGAATCAAAGGTCATTCTTTCTTTGTTCTGATTTCACCCTTGGCGAGAGTTTGACAATACTGGAAACATCCTGTTGAATCGAAGAACTCGCCTCACAACTCATAGTCAGAGCCTGTGTGAATCTTCACATTGTTCAACCAGGATGGGAGAATCGCTCACAAAAGAAAGTATAACGTAGGCAAATACGTCAGAAGCGTTTACGTGGCGTATTCTTTGTCTGTGACTTTATATGCCTACTCAGACGTTAGTAAATGTTGCCAGTGGCTGTTTTTACGCTGTCCCATTTTGTTGTGACTCGGAATTACTGTCACCTTTTTGTCAGCTTGCGTGAAGACCATTTTGCTGTGTACGTTTGTCACAGTGTCTAACTACTAGTTTGTGCTCAGAGACGCGGGATACACGTCAAGGAAAGCCGAGACCAGGCCAGGTAAAGCCCCGGTCACAAAGCGCGTACGATTCCTTGCGATTCCTTCCGATGCGCAAGATAAGCGCAGTGCGTCGTAAGTCGGGGGAGAATCGGAAGCAATGGTTTAAGTATATAAAGCCGTGGTCACAAAGCGCGTAGTGCATCGTACGATGAGGTCATAAGAGCGTGCCTGCGTCAATCGCAGTGAATCATAGTAAATCGGGGAGCGTCGTATGGCGAAAAATAGAGCTGAAATGGATTTTGAACATGTTCAAAATTTCGCTATCCTCGTAAGATTTTATTTGCATCCATAGCAGAGTTCATTACGGCAATTTTTGTCTACTGATGAGGTTATAGATTTATGATTTTTTAGCATGTTGTGATGGTTTCAGTTTTCCCTGATATTGTCGATATTGACGAAAAGGGGAAATATATCAGTCGCAACTGCCACAGTCGCAACCAGAGGACAGCGCGCCCCGCACAGGTGATGCAGACAATTGTTTGATCGCTTCATGCACGTGAGTTTATAATTAGATCAAATCTCAGCTCTCGTCGGTCTTGGGTCAGTTTACCATAATCGCAATAACCATGGGGACAACTCGAACATAAAGGCAGGCTCTATGAGTCGGAAATATATATGATATAATGCTTATCATTTGATTTTTGTATGATGTCATCTTTTTGTTGATAACATATCATGATACGATCTTCGAAAGAGCCCGACACGTAGAGCCGGCAAGCAGGCCGAGATAACCATACCAGTACTCACGCTTGATTTGAAGTTCTGCTTGTAATACTCTTGTTGTCATGGTCTTTTTTAATTTATCTTTACAGTTAAAGATATTATAAGAAGGTATTTAACAGCTATGTCCACATTTTGTTGGTAAAAGAAGCACAAAAGCCGTCAGACGGCTATACAGAAGAGACACAAGTGAAAAATCGTGCGACGCTGGAAAAATTTTGAACACCATCCGATGCGTTGCGATGGCTTGCGATGCTTACGATTTTCTTGCGATGTACTGCGCTCATCGTACGATATGCGGAATAGTCCATCGCAAGGAATCGTACGCGCTTTGTGAGCGGGGCTTTATGCACGATAGCTCGGAGCTAAAGCATGACACTGGGTAGGGTTTTCCATGGTGTATCGGTAACTCAACTGGAAGCAGTCTCACTGTTGGGTTTTCTAGTACTTTGTCATTGGGAGACCTTGCTATTAGTTCCTAGACAGGACTCGTTTGGGGCTGCACCCGTCGTTCAGAAGAAATATAAAACAGCGATCCTGTGTTGAAGGATGTGCCTTGGGCACGTTAAAGGGGAAGTGCTAGCAACCATTCCCTGTAAGAT
>NC_049984.1:23344580-23351143 GCF_000003815.2 Branchiostoma floridae | reverse complement strand
TCAGGGACACGCCAGTCGAATCCAACATGGCGGCGGCTGACACTGGCTTCAGGCAACAACAGGCAAGTACGGGAGGAGTTTCTTTCCTGTCAGATTTGCTTCGAGACGTTTCGCCAGCCGAAGATACTTCCCTGTGTGCACACTTTCTGTGAGAGATGTCTCCTGAAGCATGCCGGGAGGCGCCAAAGTTTCAACTGCCCGACGTGCAGACGAGAAATCACACTGCCACAAAATGACGTCGCAGGTAACACTCACTGACTGTGTTCTCTCCGTAAAACCACCTACACACGAGGGCAAGAATGAGCCGGAATGCCGTCAGAATGAAAATTATTTTCTATTCCTGCCAATTCGTGGTGTATTCCAGAAATTCGCACTACATTCCAGCTATTAGTGCCCGTTCTTTTGGCTGGCCCGACAGTTTTTGACATGTTAAAAAATGTCGAGGTGCATTTGAAGTGGAGAAATACCGAATGGCATTCAAAGTGTTTTTTAACTATATCATCTGCAGTATGACCGCATTCTATGGCATTCCAACATTATGCGAAACATTTTTATCTCATTCGATGGAGAACCAAAACGGCAAGCCACTTCGAATCCTGTCAGAATGTGGCCAAAAGAATATCTGGAATGTAGCGAGAATTTCTAAAATACACTACGAATTCCCAGGAATAGAAAAGAATTTTCATTCTGACGGCATTTTTGGCTCATTCCTTTTTGTGTGAAGGGGACATAAGGTCCATTTGGAATTCCCACCCGAATGTGGTACGGATTTTGCAATTATTTCATTCCGATTGGTTCTGCTTGATTCCTGCTAATTCGGTTTCAGTGCGAAGGCCCTATGAGCCCTGTAGTGATTGTCTGATTTGGCTACGATTTGTCAAAGTTACTGAGTGAAATTCATTGATTATTGGTTATTTATTGAACAATCGTAAGTTAATATTGATTGTTGATTGGGGAAGTAGAGGAAATTTCGACATGAAATCATTTCATATGAAGAGTTTGATCTTTTTTCGGTTGTAGTTAGATGTGCAATGCAGGCATTATTGTAAGTAGAGGTTGCGACTGCCACATTTTGCCGATGAGACTTATATGATATTATTAATTTTGGTGAACTGAGACGTTAACTAGAATAAAAACATAATTTTGAGCCGAACATCATACTTGTTGTGGTGACACCGTGACTTTGTAGTTGTTGTGCCCTTTAGAAAGGTACTTGAGACCTATTTCCTCACTCGACTCAGGTGAAAATTATTACCTTCCTTTGGCTCGGCACTTCCCTCGAATAGGACGTTAAATGGAGGTCCCGTGTTTGGGCATAACCGTCACCTCAGACACGTTAAAGAACCCACCACTCGTATCAAAAACAGTAGGGACACTTCCCGGTGTGATTGGATCAAACAAATCTGTCCAGGTATGCGGGTGTACTGTTCAGTACGAACCTGGTGTGCTAGTCGACATGAGATGGTTTACAGAGTATACGATAGAAACATGTTTTTCTCGTTCTTCCAAACAGGTCTCGAAGACAACTATTTCATCGCAAGCCTTACAGAAACCTTCCAGGCGACAGTGGAACGTGGGCCCGACACTGAGGCCCCGGTGGATCGGTGTTTGGTGCACTCTGACCAGCTGCTGAATCTGTTCTGTGGCCGGTGTGAGGTTATGGTGTGTGGGGAATGTGTGAACGAAGAACATGACGGCCATGTAGTTACAGGTAAGGCATTGTCTTCAACTTTTTAACAGTCAATCCCTGCCACCGTGCAGACTGTGCTTTTGCACTCAATACAAGTCTAACCACTGTCACCGTGCACTGTGCTCTTGCACCAATCCCTGATACTGTCTTTGCAACCGCACAAAACAATGTCCACCACCTACTGTATCTTACATATCAGTCAAATATTCTGCCCAATTATTGGCAGCTTGGAAACAAAACTTTACACATAACAATCAATTGTCGATATACTGCAGACGTATTTAGCATACAGGCAAATAATTCTTACTACACGCTAAGGCATTTTTTTCAAAAGCACTTGTTCGTAGAGATTACAGTGTAGAATGTAATGTAATACTATAGCTGGTTGTTTCATTGGGGCGGCCACTTTTATACTTTAGGTATATTCAGCTTGTCGTACCTTGAAATTCGTTAATATCTTGAATTTATTTAACAGTACCAAAAATTCAAATAAACGTTTTAGTCTGTTTACATCGTGTTTTAGAGCTCAAAACAATACCATCTTTGCAAAGTTAAGATGGCGAATTCCAGCTTGATATCTATGACGTTAGTTTGTGACGTCAGTTTGACATTGTTGTTGTTGCTATTTATGACAGATGTCTTAGCAGATACTCTTTTAGTTAGATTTTTTGCATAAACTGAAGTTGCTCCAAACGTAACGAAAACTTGTTCCTACATGCTATGAGAATTCTAGTGTCAAATTAGTTTAAAGTTTATTTAAAATTCTGCGCTCTTCCTTGTCGTGTAGCTCCAGTGTAAATGGTATTTCTGATTTTGCCATGTTTACACAAGTCTCGTTCATCAGGGCATTTTCCTTCAACTGGAAGTGTTCCATATGAATGCCTTTTGGTTGGTACACTCCAAAGCGCTTGTCCTTTATATCTGCTTTACTGGCACTGTCAGACTGAAGACACTCGTCTTGTAACTGCAGATTTTTGGCCTTTAAAACTTCAACCTCTTTTCTCCAGTCGAAGGGGAGCTTGGAAAGCTTAGACCACAATGTTTTGTTGAAGTGATCGAACAACATGACATCCGCCCTGCTCCACTGGCGGATTTTTTCAGCCATATCTGCTGTCATGCCACGTATGGATTCATTTCTCCGAGCGTTAATTTTGAAAAACGTGACGTCATTGATGTCCCAGCAAAGCGTGTGTTTCAGCAGAACCAAGGACTCTTCGAAATGGTCCGCTATCAGGACAACAGAAAATATTTTCTCGATTAGATCAATGACGAATTCTATACTCTCTTCCGAGTCAGACTCTGTCCTGATGTTCCCAAATTCATACAGCATGGGGTTACGGTAGCGCTGCGGGTCTCTTTTTCCGAATTTGGCGAAGTAAAAAGGCTGTTCGAGAAAGGTCTTTAAGGGCTCAGTACTGTTTATCCCGAATTGTTTGTCGAATCGCATGTAACTGAATATCGATTCAAACATGTAGACTGGGTCCCTAATGATGGTAATATATACAGTATCGTCTGGCATTAGTTCCCGAATGTGCTCGTGATGAAACCGCATGTGGTGACACAGGATATTGTAGGTAATGTTTTTTTTCGCAATATTCTCTTGCAGCACAAATGACTTATGAAATAATCTCGGCCAGCCCATTATGTGTCCCCTTTTTGGTAGAGCAAAGGTGAGGTTTCTAGTACTGCCGAATCGCATAATTATGTTTTGTACAGTAGAACTGGCCGTCTTGTGGATCTTCAAGAAAACAAGGTTTGTTTTTTCGTTGCATGTGTAGGATGTATTGCCAAATCCATCTCGTTCTGGTCCTTTCATAGAGGTTATATCATTGTTTGGCCTTGTCCAGAAACCGTTGTGTGTGCGAACCCTTCTTTCCAAGGCTGTGTTGGTCTTGTGGTCGTTTGGCTCACCGGTTAGGGCATAGTTGCCCCAATCCTGTGTGTATTTCTTGACTTGTTTGATAGCTTCGGTCTTGTCCGAAGTTTGTGTACTCTTGATAGTGTTGGTGGTATTATAACCCATCTCTGTCTTCAACCTGCATTTATAATGTATACTTCGGTTGATATCAAGGCTCAAGACGAAATTATGCTTGCGAAATTGATGAGTCATTAGAAATATATTGATTCGCGTACAGATACAAATCTTCTTCAATACTTAATGACGTATGCACCCAAGATCCGTCCAGAGAGTTATTCTTTTGATAGACAGACTAACCAACCCATCAATCAAGCAAGCAATTCTCCATTCAATCAACTTATTGTGAATTGTATATATAATGAAAGAAAAAGCAAGCAGAGAACTCAATAAAGCCATTTCTCATTTTGTACAGTAAAGAAATATACGTACCCATCCTTCCTTACAGTTCCTGTATTATCCCTGGACCAAAACGTTGTGGGTAGTAGGTGCTTGCGTGACAGTGTCATCACCAGGAGCAAAGCCGCCACGAGCGTCCACGCTATATTGTGACGTCGACAAGGCATGTTGATCTGAGCAGGTCACTCTGTGGTTATGCTTGATTCCTGTAAGCGACATGTCACAAGTCATCTGTGGTCGCAATAAAAATTCATTTCTATCTTATGTTGCACAAATGACGTCCTAAGTTCTGTTTTCTATGCGTGAGAAAGCAGTCTAAAGGAAGAAGTAATTACCAGGAAAAGAATCCCGAACAGTAGAAAGGCATTTAATTTCTAAATAGGCGTTTTACACTTTCAAGTATGACGAAATATGTGATGCAATCACACAAGAAGGATGATGCGTTTCTCTATATGTCAGGTGCTTATTGTCTTTTCTGAACTCTTTTCTTATTCTTTCCTTCGACAAGTGTAAACAAGCATGTTGGAGGGAAAAACGTCACCACTTTATCACTTCATATCCTGGCCTTCCCCACTTCACTCTATATGTCAAAACCTACTGCAGTACCTAAGGAAGCCATCAGGGGGCCCATAGCAGACCTTCAACTAACCACTAAGATATGATGATGATCTAACCACTTTAACCAATCATGGCAAACCATCAATTCTTACTTTATTGCCCAGTAACGACCCACATAATCACACATACACACGCAAGCACACGCACACACCCATACATACAAACACGCACGCGCGCACACACACACACACACACAATTACACACGCACATAAAGACGCAAGCACACACACATACAGACACACACAAACACACACTCACACATAACTTAATGAACTTACATCTTTATAGCATTTGAAGAGGTAACCTACATTCTCATAATTCCACCAGGTGTCATTATACCACCACCTCAAAAAACATTGTTATAGAGGCCTTCTCAAGATTGTCTTCAACACCTAAATATCTGAATTATATTACATTTAAAATATTTAACATTAGGTGTTCAAGACAATCTTGGGAAGACCTCTACACGAATGTTTTTTTTTTAGTTGGCGGTATAATGACACCTGGTGGAATTATGATAGTCGATGTTACGTACGATAAGTACACCTCCCCCATACCAAACCACAATTCAACAGGTGCAAGTCGACCTAGAATACATACTAGTATAAGAAAGCTACTTACCGTAACAGTGAATTTCTGGAGACGAACGTCTAGTTCTTACATGTAAGTATCACTGTTTCTGCGAATTGTTTCTTATACCCTAGTGGACAAATATCCCAGATGTCCCTCACAATAGACGAGTATAGACATCGACCTGGTGCCAATTTACTACGTGTTAACTCTGCCGTTATGTCCCTGCACATCCGTGTATAGTTCCTGTTCAACATCAACAGTAACAACAAATATCGCTGTGTCTGGTAGAATAAGTATTATAGAGAATATTCTCGTTTAACTAATTTAAAAGTTTCCTTTTTCTTTTATTTTTTGATACTCTTAAATTGTCCGTCTATATCTTATCAGATCAAAGCTATAACATACCCTCGAAGGTTTGTTCAGGGCACATTATTTGTTACGTGTAAATCGCAGCTTGAGATTAACACCACCAACAACAACAAGAGTTCGTAGACCTCATATCTCCATGAAATAGTCCGATTATGCAAATCACTTCTACATTTACATAACCTATGCTTGGTTATGTACTCCTTTAACTAACTTATGCCAGTCCCAATGTTGATTGTCCAATAATATACCATTGAGAAGAATTATAGCACTTTTATATTAATTATGCAAATTAGTGTCGAATTTGCATAATTGTTAACTGCTGATGTTCCACCAGCCACAAACTACATATATTACAGGTATTTGAGTCCAATAATGGAAAACACTACAAATATAGATTTCCCTTATTAATTATGCAAATTAAGTGCCAGTTTGCATAATTTGCACTTTAGGATGTACATCTCTGTAAAAACTACCTACATACCAAATATCATCTAAATTTGTCGTTCCCTTGTTCAGTTATCCTCCCAAGAAGATTTTGAAAAAAATGCACCTGCAGTTCCAGAGCAACCTGCTAGGGGACCCAAGCATATTCCTTACGTCATTAGCTATCTGCCACCAAAAAATCAAGACCACAGCACATCCAGTTCAAAAGATACAAAAAAAAACGAATTTTTGCTGCAGTACCAAGGTCACATACCAGGGGGCCAATATTGACCTTGACCTTTGAATTCCTAACACCTACTTACATACCAAATATTATCGTAATCCATCCAGAGGTTATTGAGTTATGTTGACCACAAATATCCGGAAACACAAACACAGACACACACACAGACACACACACAGACACACTCAAAACTATATCTCCATTTTTCATGGAGATAAATAGAGATATGAATCAGCTTCCACGTCGACACAACTCACAGGGTGCTCATAGTTATAAGGGGGTGGTGGGATATTTTCATTCTTTACAACATGTACATCAACAAAGTTCCAGG